>NC_008795.1:0-16836 GCF_052110815.1 Crocodylus siamensis | reverse complement strand
TTGTTATTTGGGTGACTTAACATCCACGTTCTGTTGTGTATAATAACTGTGTGTCTGATTAACAAGGTAGTCTTAGGCTGGTTGACGTGCAATTTTTCCTATTTTGGCCTAGGTTAATAATTTTTTAATTTTTTTTTAAAAAAATTTTTAAAATTTTTCCTATTTTGGCCTAGGTTAATAATTTTTTAATTTTTTTTTAAAATTTTTTAAAATTTCTTCCTATTTTGGCCTAGGTTGATAATTTGTTTAAAATTTTTTAAAAATTTTTTAAAATTTCTTCCTATTTTGGCCTAGGTTGATAATTTGTTTAAAATTTTTTAAAAATTTTTTAAAATTTCTTCCTATTTTGGCCTAGGTTGATAATTTGTTTAAAATTTTTTAAAAATTTTTTAAAATTTCTTCCTATTTTGGCCTAGGTTGGTAATTTGTTTAAAATTTTTTAAATTTTTTAAAATTTTTTTCTTGTTTTCCTCTTTGTATTTTATTTTTTAATTTTTTTTTTTTTTTTTTTTTTTTTTTATCAATAAAATTACAGAAGAGCCGACCCCGGGGCCAACAAAACTGGGGGGAGGGGGGGCCTAATTAAAGGGTAATATGTATAACGAGCATTAAATATTTATGTACATGAAAGTCGGACTGGTCCGTTCTGCAAGGAAGATGCACCACCTTAGTTTAATGACTTTAGATATAAGCCCCCGGGTAGGGGATGAGATCTCCCCAAAAAAATAAAGAACCAATAGCAATCAAAAAATAGAAATGCCGCGATCACGGACGTAAATGAGTGAAACCATACGGTGCGGGTTGAGGCCTCTAAGAAGAGGAAAGAATGTCCAGGCAATAGCAAGATGAGTACGTGAGAGTGATAACCAGAGGTCTCTAAGAAGAGCAATGAATGTGAGCCGTGTCCAGGTATGGGCTTGAGACTAGTAATAATTAATATGGATACAATGGATGGTGATTTCACATGAGATGCTGATTAATAAGAACTAATGGATGGGTGTTAGGGGCAGATAAATGAATGCCTTATAATACATAGCTGGGACATAGTACATAATTGTCTTTTGTTTAGCGAAAAGTAATAGTGTTCGTGGTTTTTGGTTAGCTTGATTGTCATTCGGGACTTTTGTCCATGTTAACATTTTCAGTGTTATGCTTTTGTGAGTTAAGCTACGATGACTAATTTAATTCAAGAAGTAGTTTAATAAGAATGTCGGCTTTGGGGGCCGGAAGAGTAGAGTCATGTCTATCTTCTTGAGGGCTGGGCTGTACTCCTGGGAAGGTGTGTGTATTCCATCTCTGTCTTACAAGGCCAGTGCTTTGGGGTTGAGCTACAGGAGTGTGTGGGTTTATTCTATTGCCTCATGTTGGTATAATAGGGATTTTTCATGGTCCGTACGGCCGGTACCGAAGGGGTTTGATTATTAAGTTTTCAATTATTCCGGTCAGTGGTAATAAGATAAGGATGGTGAAGAAGTAGATGAAGGAGGCTGTTTGTCCGATTAAGGTGTATGGGTTTTGTACTGGCTGGCCCCCGATTCATGTGAGGATAAAGAAGTCTGCGATTAGGACTCAGAATAAAAGTTGGGATAAGGGACGTAGGCTTATTGATTGTCGTTTTGATGTGTGTAGTGCAGGTAGGAGTAGTAATACTAGGATGGATGCAAATATGGCAATGACTCCTATGAGTTTGTTTGGAATAGATCGTAAGATTGTGTAGGCGAATAGGAAATATCATTCTGGTTTAATGTGGTCTGGTGTTTTTATGGGGTTGGCAGGGGTAAAGTTTTCTGGGTCTCCTAATAGGTTTGGGAAGTAGAATGTAAGGGTTATTAATAGGACGGTGGCCAGGGCCATGCCTATGGCGTCTTTTGCTGAGAAGTATGGGTGGAATGGAATTTTGTCGGCGTTAGAGATTAATCCTAGTGGGTTGAATGACCCGCGTTCGTGGAGGAAGATGAGGTGTGTGAGGATGGTGGCTATGAGGATAAATGGGAGCAGGAAGTGCAGGGTAGTAAATCGTGTTAAGGTTGCGCTATTGACGGACGGCCCCCCTCAAATTCAGGTGACAATTGAGTCTCCTACGTAGGGGATGGCTGATATTAGGTTGGTGATCACGGTTGCCCCTCAGAACGACATCTGCCCCCATGGTAGGACGTAGCCCATGAAGGCAGTTGCTATCAGTAGTAGTAACAATAATACTCCGATGTTTCATGTATTTTCATTTAGGTAGGACCCGTAGTATACTCCACGTCCGATGTGGAGGAAGGTGCATAGGAAGAATAGGGAAGCTCCGTTTGCATGGAGGCTTCGGATTAGTCAACCATATCAGACTTCTCGTGAAGTGTAGGCGACGGACATAAAAGCTAAAGAGTCGTCTGCTAGGAAGTGCATTATTAGTATAACGCCCGATGCTAATTGGATTAATAGGGTGAATCCGAGAAGTGATCCAAAGTTTCATCAGTAGGAAATGTTGGATGGTGTGGGCAAGTCAATCAGAGAGTGGTTTACTAGTTTTAAGAGTGGGTGGGATTTTCGTAGTTGGTGGGCCATTTGGTTTAAATGTTGATTTTTATAGTTGAAAGTACAACGGGGGTTTTTCGTGCCCCAGGTCTTGGTCTGGAGCCCAAGTGAGAATAATGGGAATTACATTTTTTCTTCTTTGTTTTTTAATGATGGTTAGTGTGGTGTTAGTGGCGTCGGGGGTGACGATCCATTATGGGGTGGTTAGTTTGCTTTTTGCTGCAATATTTGGTAGTGGGCTGTTGGTGGCGGGAGGTGGGAGTTTTATACCGCTTGTGGTATTGCTAATTTATTTGGGGGGTTTATTGGTAGTTTTCGCTTTTTGTGTCGGATTTACTGATGATAAATATTGTGAGTTTTGAGGGGTGGGAGGATCTAAGGTGTTGGCTTATGTTTGTGGGGCCGGTTTAGGTATTGGTGGATATTGTGTATACGACTCTGCATGAGCAGAGGTTTTAGGGTGTTTTGTTGATGGTGTTGAGGCTTGGGGTGATGATGTGAGTAATGAGTTTTTAGGGGTTGGGCTATTTTATTTAAGTGGTTGGGGGCTTCTCGTTTTAAGTGGTTGGGCTTTATTGGTGGTGTTGTTTACTATTATAATTATAATTCGTGGGCGGCATCGGGGGGCTCTGCGTTCATTGAGGTGAAGTAGAGTAAGGAGATTAGTGTGATGGATAGAATGGCAATTTTTAGGTACGGGTTAATTTGAGCTTTATGGAAGTTAGTTAGCAGTTTGGCTATTAGTGTTTGTAGGTGGGTTACTGTTTTAGGGCCCAAGGCTTCATAGTGTGTTTGGTCTATCAGGTGGGTTGACAGTTTTTGGCTAATCTGTAAGATTATAGATGGCAGGGTATGATGTAGAATGAAGTAGGAGTGGATGATTTTAGAGATAAGGGGGTTTTGGGTGCCCTTGATGGAGTTGGGAAGCTGATTTGCTATTGTAATTAGGATTGAGCCGACTAGTAGACTCAGGATTAGGATGTTTAGTGCGGCTAGCTTGGCTGATGTTGGCATGGTTAGCTGTGGGATGTTGGGTGGTATAATAGTGGCTGAAATTATGAGTCCGGCTGCGATGCTTCCGATAGCTAGTCGTAGAATGGGGCTGGTTGTTTGAGGGGCCTCGGAGACGGCTGATAGTGATAGGATTCGTGGGGTGTTTAGGGTTACATAGTAAATCATGCGCAGGCTGTAGAGTGTGGTGAAGGTGGTTGCTACAAGGGTTATGGCCAGTGATAGGGAGTTTACATGGGAGGTGTTGATGGCTTCAATGATGGCGTCTTTTGAGTAAAAGCCGGCTATGAATGGCATTCCTGATAGGGCGAGGGAGCCAATGATTAGGCAGGAGATGGTGGTGGGAAGTGCCTTTTTAAGCCCTCCTATTTTTCGGATGTCTTGTTCATTGCCTAGGCTGTGGATGATCGTTCCTGCGCAGAGGAAGAGCATTGCTTTAAAGAACGCGTGTGTTGAGATGTGTATAAATGCGAGCTCAGGTTGTTTTAATCCGATGGAGGTCATTATTAGGCCTAGTTGACTAGTAGTTGAGTAGGCAATGATTTTTTTTAGGTCATTTTGGGTTAGTGCGCATGAAGCAGCTAGTATGGATGTAAAGGCTCCTAGTAGCAAGCAAGCTGTAGTTGCTGTTTCGTTGCTGTATAGCATATTTGAGGTCCGGATGAGTAGGAACACTCCGGCTACTACCATGGTGCTTGAGTGTAATAGGGCTGATACAGGGGTTGGGCCTTCTATCGCTGCGGGGAGTCATGGGTGGAATCCGAACTGAGCGGATTTCCCAGCAGCTGCTAGAAGCAGCCCTAGTGCAGGGATGAGGGCTATGTCTGGCGTGACTTGTGTGTTTTTAATGTCTAGGGACAGGTCGTTGATAACTATTCATGCCAGGGCGACAACTAGGCCAATGTCTGCTAGGCGGTTGTAGATTACAGCTTGCATGGCAGCTTTGTTCGAGTTTGATCGGAAGGATCATCAGTTAATTAACATGAAGGATATGATACCCACCCCCTCTCAGCCGATGAAAAATTGGAATAGGTTTTCAGCAGTTACAAGGATTACTATTACTAGGGTGAAGGTGGTGAGTTGGTTAAAGAAAGTGTTAATTTTTAGGTCTGACTCTATGTATTGTACGGTAAACTCTATGATAGCTCATACGACAAAAAGTAGGATGGGTAAGAAGAAGGTGGAGTAAATGTCTAATGTGAAGCTAACGCGAATTGTGGTTGTACCAATTGTTGATCATTGGGCTTCGTATGTAGTGATGGTTAAGTCATTATGGATGAGGTAGGTCAGCGGGATTAGGCTGGTAAGGAAGGCCAGTTTAGCTGCCAATACTTTGGTTTTAAGTGGTGAGGCCAGTTTTGAGCTTGGTGTTAGTATTGGGAGTGTCAAGATTGCTAGGGGGAGCAGGAACAGTATAATAATTAAGGCTAATGGCTGTGTTATGGTTGCTTTCACTTGGAGTTGCACCAAGATGCTCGGCTCCTAAAGCCGATGGAATACTGTTATCCATTAAAAGCTTTATGGTGTTTGTAGTAGGGTGCGTTGGTAGATAAGGAGTAAGTGAGTTCCTGTTTTTAGGTCCACATTCTAACGTTTTGTTTAAACTATATCTACGGGCTAGTACTACGTAATATGAGAGCCGGGCAATTAAATCCGGGGGACAGAATTAGCAGTTCTTGTGGGTACTCTCATGGCTGTGTGCTCTTGTCAGCCGTCACGGCTTATTGGCAGTATATTAGTTGAGGTATAAAGATTAAAGCGATTGATGGTGCGGAGTGCAGTGTTATTAGTAGATGTTCTCGAGTTTGGGTTGGACTTATTGTAATAATATGGGTTGGAAGGGTTCCCTGTTGGGTTGAGGAGAATATGTGTAGGGTGTAGATTGAGGTGATGAATTCGCTTAGCCCTGTTAGAAAGATAGTAATGTCTGCTCAGTCAAATAGTGAGACTATAAGGGTGAGCTCTCCAATGAAATTAATTGTTGGGGGAAGTGCTATGTTTGTTAAGCAGGCTAGGAGTCATCAGGATGTCATGGCTGGGGCAGTTAGTTGTACTCCTTGTGTAAGTAATAGGGTTCGTGAGTGTGTTCGTTCGTAGTTAATATTTGCCAGGCAGAATAGTATCGAAGATGTAAGGCCGTGGGCTACTATTATAATTATTGATCCTGATGGGGCTAGTTGATTGTGAGTGAGGATCGAGCTTGTTATTAGTCCTATGTGGCTTACTGAGGAGTAGGCAATTAGGGATTTTAAATCTGTTTGTCGTAGGCAGACTATGCCGGTTATGAGTGCACCCCATAGTGCTACTGCCAGTGGGAGAATATAAGAGGATGTAGTTTGTTCAGTTAATAGGTTTGTAATTCGTAGCAGGCCATAACCCCCGAGTTTTAATAAGATTGCTGCAAGGACCATGGATCCGGCAATTGGGGCTTCTACGTGGGCTTTTGGTAGCCAAAGGTGGAGGCCGTAAATTGGGATTTTTACTAGGAAGGCCAATATGAGTGAGGTTCATAGTAGCGTGTTTGTTCAGAATGTTAGGGCTATTGGGGGCAGTAGTTGTAAGAGTGTAATAGACGCAGTTCCTTTTATGTTATACACTCATAGAAGTGCAATTAGAAGGGGTATGGAGCTAGTGATGGTGTATAGGAGGAAATATAGTCCGGCTCCGAGTCGTTCTGTTTGGGAGCCTCATCGGGCGATCACTATTAGGGTGGGAATAAGGGTTGCTTCAAAGGTGGTGTAGAATAATATTAGGTCTAAGGCCATGAATACTAATATTAGGGCTAATTGTAGGAGGGCTAGGGCTGTGATAAACAGTCGTTTTTGTTGGGCGGGGTTGTGTGACATGGAGCTTTGGCTAGCCATAAATATTAGTGGTAGTAGTCAGCAGGATAGTATAAGTAAGGGCGTTGAGATTTGGTCACTTCCTAGTAATAGACCAGTAGTGTTCATCAGGGTGTCTCCGGGGTTTAAGACAAGTATGCCTAGGATAATAATAACTGCTGAGTAGGCTGTTGGCGATAGTCAGGTGTTTTTTGTGGCTGTCAGACAGGTTGAGGGAATTAGTATTATTGTGGGTACAATGATTTTTAACATTGGAGCAGATTTAGGTTTTTGAGGTTGGCTGTGTTGTGTGTTCGGGCTGAGGCGATCAGTAGGGCGAGGCCGATGCCAGCTTCACAGGCTGATAGTGTTAGTACTGTTAAAGGAAGGATGAAAGAGGAGATGTTTGAGCTTAGAGACCATGTTGCTATTAGTAAAAATACTGATAGTATCATACCTTCCAGGCATAATAGGGCTGAGAGGAGATGGGTGTGGCGGAAGGTAAACCCAATGGTGAAGATAATGAAAGAGAAGGTGAATAACAGATTAGTGGGCGAGGTCAATAGGGAGCCATGAAGTTGGTCATGATTTTCTAGGCCGAAGCTAGAAGTCTTAGCTTGGACTAGCTCCTTTGGTTAGAGATTACTCTGCTCATTCTAGCCCGCCTTGTAGTCATTCGTATGTTAGGCCTGCAAATATAAGCATAAAGACAATGATGGCCCATGTGATACTTTTTATTAGGCCTGTGAGTTGAAGGGCTCATGCTAGCGGTAGTAGGATGGCGATCTCTAGGTCAAACAGTAAGAATAAAATAGCGATTATGAAAAAGCGGATAGATAGTGGCAGGCGGGCGGATCCCAGCGGGTCAAATCCGCATTCATATGGTGAAAGCTTTTCTGGGTCTGGGGTTATCTCTGATATTAGTAGATTTAGGGCAATTACGGCTACTGCAGTAGCTGTGGCTAATATGAGCGTGGTAAGTAGGTTTATTGCTCTTCCCTGAGGATAATACCAGGGTTTAATGATTGGAAGTCATTTGTATTGTCAATACTAGAAGAGCAGGAGCCTCATCAATAGATTGAGATGTATAGGAACAGTCAGACTACGTCTACGAAATGTCAGTATCAAGCGGCAGCTTCGAAACCGAAATGGTGGTTCGAGGTGAAGTGGTGTATGGTTTGTCGATAAAGGCAGGTTATTAGGAATGTTGATCCAATAATGACGTGTAGGCCGTGAAAGCCCGTGGCAACAAAGAAGGTTGACCCATAGCTGCTGTCTGCGATGGTGAATGGGGCTTCGTAGTACTCTATTGCCTGAAGGGCAGTGAAGTATAGCCCTAGAATAATTGTGAGAATTAAGGCGTGGATGGCAGATGCTCGGTTGGCTTCTATTAGGCTGTGATGGGCTCATGTTACTGTAACCCCTGAGGCTAGTAGTACTGCTGTGTTGAGAAGTGGGACTTCGAATGGGTCTAGTGTGGTAATTCCCGTTGGTGGTCATTGTCCTCCTAGTTCTGGGGTTGGTGCTAAGCTTGAGTGATAGAACGCTCAGAAGAATCCAAGGAAAAAGAAGACCTCTGAGGTGATGAATAGGATTATGCCATATCGTAGTCCTTTTTGGACTGGAGGGGTATGGTGGCCTAGATAGGTGCTTTCTCGGACAATATCTCGTCACCACTGGAATATAATTAGTAATGTGGAGATTAGTCCTAGAAATAAAATTAGGTTTAAATTACAGTGGAATCATAGGACCAGCCCGACTGTTAATATTATGGCAGCCATAGCCCCCATGATTGGCCAGGGGCTTGGGTTGACTATGTGGAATAGGTGTGTTTGGTGGGTCATTATACGTTTTCTTGCAGGTATAGTGAGAGTAGTAGGGTAAACACGTACGCTTGAATTATTGCTACTGCAATTTCTAGGAGCATTAATAGGGTTAGAATGATCAGGGTTAGTCCGGCAAGTAGTGTGGAAGTTGTCATTAGGCTAAGTGCCGCAGTGGAGATTAGGTGTATTAGAAGATGTCCTGCGGTGAGATTGGCTGTGAGTCGTACGGCAAGTGCGATTGGTCGGATGAGTAGGCTAATTGTTTCGATTAGGATTAGGATTGGGATTAGGGGTGTTGGGGTCCCTTCTGGTAGGAGGTGGGCTAGTGAAGAGGTTGGGTTGTTTCGTAGGCCAATTAGTACTGTTGCTAGCCACAGTGGGAGGGCCAGGGCTATATTTATAGACAGCTGAGTTGTTGGTGTAAACGTGTATGGGAGAAGGCCTAAAAGGTTGTTGAGAATAAGCATTGTTAGTAGTGAGATCAGTATTAATGATCACTTATGTCCTGGCTTATTTACTGGGGTTATGATCTGTTTAGTGGCTTTTGCAATTAATCAGGACTGTAGGGTTGTTAAAGGGTTTGATAGTCAGCGATCTTGCGGGTTATAGATTAGCACTGTTGTTAATAACATGGCTGGGATTAGTAGTGATATGCCAAGTAGTTTGGGGACTAAGAATTGGTCAAATAAATTTAGATTTGTGGTCAGGGTCATGTTTTAGTGGTTTTTTGGGCGGGGCTGCTTGGGCTATTTATGAACTTTAGAGAGGCAATTTTTGGCTGTAAAGTAGTAATGAGTACTAGCCATGTAATGGATAAGATTATTAATCAAGGTTCGGGGTTTAATTGTGGCATGCCACTAAGGGGGTTGGCGTGGTCCCCAATGCTAGCTTAAAAGGCTAGGGCTTTGGGCGGTTTAGCTTCTTAGTGCTTATGAGTTTGTTTTTAATCAGTTTTGGAAGTGCTGTATAGGGACAGCTTCTACGACAATAGGCATAAAACTATGGTTTGCTCCGCAGATTTCAGAACATTGGCCATAGAATACCCCAGGATTGGGGGATGTTAGTGAGGTTTGGTTTAGTCGTCCAGGTACTGCGTCTATTTTGATCCCTAGGGATGGTACTGCTCATGAGTGTAGGACGTCTTCAGCTGTGATTAATGTTCGGGTGCTTGAGCTTGTTGGAACAATCATGCGGTGGTCTACTTCTAAAAGGCGGAAGTGACCTTGAGGCAGGTCTTGTGTTGGTAGCATGTAAGAGTCGAATTCCAGCTGGGAAAAGTCTGTATATTCATATGTCCAATACCATTGATGCCCGATAACTTTAATGGTTAGGCAGGGGTTGGTGGTTTCGTCTATAAGGTATAGCGTGCGTAGGGATGGAAGGGCGATTGTAATTAGGATTAGGGCTGGCAGAATGGTTCAGATTATTTCTATTTCTTGTACATCTGTTGCATTTGTGTGGTATAGACTTGTTAGTAATAAAACTGAGATTGTGTATAGTACAAATATACTGATTAAAAAAATAATTATTAGTGTGTGGTCATGAAAATAGAGTAGTTCTTCTATTAGCGGGGATATTGCATCTTGGAGTCCTAGGTGTATTGGGTTTGCCATAGAAGAGTAAAGGATTTGGTCCTATATTTCGCCCTTGACAAGGGCGGGTAATATGTGTATACTAACTCTTCTTGGAGGACAGAGCATGTCGTATTGCGATTGGCTTGAAACCAAGTGGTGGGGGTTCAACTCCCCCTGTCCTTAGCATCAGGGTGGGGCATTGCTTATGTTAGTTTTTTTCGTACTTGAACAAAGACTGGCTCTTCGTAGGTGTGGTATGACGGTGGGCAGTTGTTTAGTCATTCTACGTTTGTACTTGCTATTTCAGGCACTTGGACTTTTCGTTTTGATGAAAATGCCTCTCATACAATAAATGTGAGCAGGACGACTGATACTATGGAAACTAACGATCCGATTGAGGAGATTATATTTCAGAAGGCATATGCATCTGGGTAGTCGGAATATCGTCGTGGTATCCCTGACAGGCCCAGGAAGTGTTGTGGGAAGAAGGTTAGGTTTACACCCGTGAATATGATTATGAATTGGATTTTTGTTCATGTGTGGTGGAGGGTAAATCCTGTAAATAGTGGGAACCAGTGAGTGAATCCGCTTATGATGGCGAATACTGCCCCCATAGATAGTACATAGTGGAAGTGGGCTACTACGTAGTAGGTATCGTGTAGAATAATGTCTAGTGATGAGTTAGCTAGTACAATTCCTGTTAGTCCTCCGACTGTGAATAAGAAAATGAAGCCGAGTGCTCAGAGCATGGGGGCTTGTCATTTCACTACTCCTCCGTAAATAGTGGCTAATCAGCTGAACACTTTTACGCCGGTGGGGATGGCGATAATTATTGTGGCGGATGTGAAGTATGCTCGGGTGTCAACGTCTATTCCTACTGTAAATATGTGGTGGGCTCAGACGATGAATCCGAGAAAGCCGATTGATATCATGGCTCAGACTATTCCTATGTAGCCAAATGGTTCTTTTTTACTTGAGTAGAAGGTGATTACATGGGAGATTATTCCAAACCCTGGTAGGATGAGGATGTATACTTCTGGGTGGCCAAAGAATCAGAAAAGGTGTTGGTATAGGATTGGGTCTCCTCCTCCTGCGGGGTCAAAGAAGGTGGTGTTCAGGTTTCGATCAGTGAGTAATATGGTAATTCCTGCAGCTAGGACTGGTAGTGAGAGCAGTAGGAGAACGGCTGTAACTAGAATAGACCATACGAAAAGAGGCGTCTGTTGTTGTGATATTGCTGGGGGTTTCATATTAATGGCCGTGGTAATAAAGTTAATTGCTCCAAGAATGGATGATACTCCAGCAAGGTGGAGGGAGAAGATGGTCAAGTCTACTGATGGTCCGGCGTGGGCTAGGTTTCCAGCTAGGGGCGGGTAGACTGTTCATCCGGTGCCAGCTCCAGTTTCAATAAAGGCTGAGGAGAGAAGTAGGGTAAATGATGGGGGTAGCAGTCAGAAGCTTATGTTGTTTATGCGTGGAAATGCTATGTCGGGTGCTCCGATTATTAGTGGGAGTAGCCAATTTCCAAATCCGCCGATCATGATCGGTATAACTATAAAGAAAATTATGATAAAGGCATGTGCTGTGACAATGACATTATAAATTTGGTCATCCCCTATGAATGGACCAGGCTGGCTGAGCTCTGTCCGAATTAATAGGCTTATGGCTGTGCCTACTATTCCAGCTCAGGCGCCGAAAATAAAATATAAGGTGCCGATATCTTTGTGGTTAGTGGAAAATAGTCAACGATTAATGTTCACTGGTAGAATGGCCGAGTGTGATGGCAGTGGGCTGTAAACCCATTTACGGAGGTTCAAATCCTCTTTTTACCAAGCCCTGTAGTGAAATTCACGACGAACTGCAAACTCGTAGATGTACTTTAAATTGTACCTGGGTTTAATATTTAGGTAAAAACTAGCAGGTTAGAGTAATTAGCTGTTAACTAATAATTTATGGGATCGAGGCCCATTTGCCTAGTGAGGTTTTAGCTTAATAAAAGTTTATGATTTGCATTCAGAAGATGTAGGATAAAACCCTATAAACCTTATTCAAGAAATAGGAGATTGCTAACTCCTATCTAGGGCTTTGAAGGCCCTTGGCTTGAAGATTGAACCTAATTTCTTTTAATAGGCCTCTTGTTTTGTAATGGCTTTTATTATGGTGGCTGCTAGGATTAGGGTGAGGGCGGCTATAGCCAGGGAGTTGATTGTGAGGTTAGTTTGTTGAGTCGGTTTGCGTCATAGGCGTTGGGTATTAATAGTGTTAGGAGGAAGGGTGGATGCGGAGTTGTATCATAGTCGTAGGTAAAAGAATAGGCTCAGAAGGGAGGCTATGAGTATTGTGAATGCGATTCAAATTGCTCCTTCTGCCACTAGCTGGTCAATTGTTAATCATTTTGGAAGGAAGCCGGCCAGTGGGGGCAGGCCTGATAATGATAATAGGGAGATTGTTAGCAGTAAGGAAGTAACTGGGGCTTTTTGGAATGAAAGTAGGAGGTTGTTAATGGATGTTGTTGATAGTTTTTCTAACGTGAGAAGTGTAGCGGAGATTGTGATTGAATATAGGTAGAAGGCTAAGATTGTAAGTGATGGTGCGTATTTAATAATCACGAGTGTTCAGGATATTTGGGCAATTGAGGAGAATGCTACTAGTTTCCGGATTTGGGTTTGGTTAAGTCCAAGTCAGCCGGCGACTGTGGCGGAGAGGATAGACACTGCAGAGAGGACCTCGAAATTAATTAGTGGGCTTATTAGGTATAGTATGATTAGTGGGCCTAGTTTTTGTCAGGTAAGTAGGAAGATGGAGGCGGTTGGAGCTATTCCTTGAATGGTCTCAGGTACTCAGAAGTGGAATGGCACCAATCCAATTTTGATAAAGAGGGCCAGGGTTATAATAGTTGTGAGGGCTTGGTTTGTTACTTCTGTAATTTGGCCGCCCCCAGTTGTGATATAGTTTAAGGTCCATGAGAAGATGATTAAGGCAGAAGCAGCGGCTTGTGTGAGGAAGTACTTTGTGGAGGCTTCGATGGATCGTGGGTGCGATTTGTTGGCAATCAATGGTAGGACCACTAGTGTGCTAAGTTCTAGTGCTACTCACATGAGTACTAGGTGTGTGGATGATAAGAAAATGAGTGTTGTAATGGTTAGTGTGGTTAAGATGATTGGCTGGAAGATGGGCATGAGTTAGGAGAGGAAGGATTGCCCCTCATTGTTGGGGTATGGACCCAATAGCTTTGGTTAGCTTACTCTTCTGTTAGGGGATACTACAATGGAAGTAGGGAGAATTTTGGATTCTTTTGTGCAGGTTCAATTCCTGCTCCTCTAGGATTCGGGAGGATTTAAACCTCCACTTTCTACCTCATCAAAGTAGCCCTTTGGCGTTCAGGCACGAATCCTTGCTACTGGAAGGCCTAGTGTTGACATCGGGAGCGAGGAGTGTCATAGGCAGATTGCCAGCGTGGCTGGCAAGAAGTTTTTTCACAGTAGGTGTATTAATTGATCATACCGGAATCGTGGGTATGATGCTCGGATTCATAGGAATCCGATGGTTAGTAGAATTGATTTGCTTATTAGGGTGGTGGTGAATAGTGTTTGTGTTGGCAAGTTTGTTGATGTGTTTAGGAATAGGATGGTGGTTAAAGTATTTATTAGTAGAATGTTGGCGTACTCGGCCAGGAAGAATAGTGTGAACAGCCCTGCGCTGTATTCAACGTTGAACCCAGATACTAGTTCTGACTCACCCTCTGTAAGATCAAACGGGGCGCGGTTTGTCTCTGCTAGTGTTGAGGTGTATCATATTATTAGTAGTGGTCATGTGGTTAGTGCCAGGTAGGCGGGTTCTTGGGTAATAGCCAGTGCATGAAGTGAAAATCCGCCGCTAAGCAGGACAACAGATAAAACAATGATGGCTAATGTGACTTCATAGGAAATGGTTTGGGCTACTGCTCGTAGGGCGCCTATTAGGGCGTATTTAGAGTTTGATGCTCACCCGGACCATAGTAGCGAGTAAACTGCTAAGCTGGATATGGCTAATAAAAATAATATGCCAAGGTTTAGATTAGCGATAGAAAATGGTACGGGTAGGGGGGCTCATATGATTAGGGATAAAATAATGGCGACTGTGGGGGACAGAATAAATAAAGCAGGGGTGGCGAGTAGGGGCAATGTTAGTTCTTTAATAATAAGCTTGAGGCCATCAGCAAATGGTTGTAGCAGCCCGAAAGGGCCCACAATATTGGGGCCTTTACGTAGTTGCATGTAGCCAATGATTTTTCGCTCTAGCCCTGTCAGGAATGCGACTGCGATTAGGACTGAGACGATATAGATAAGAATGGGTGTGGCTGTTAAAAAGCTTATTGCTGGGTAGAGAATTTGAATCTCTGGATAAAAGGGCTTAGGTCTTTTGCATTAAGCCAGGCTCTGCCAACCCAGCTTGCCCTTATATTGAGGCGGGGTGTGATTGTCCTGGTTGTTAATTTAGTTGTCTTCATTAAGCTTTAGGTAAGGCTTACTTTAATGGCATGGGCCTTGTTCTTTCGGTCCTTTCGTACTAGAAAGGTTCGCACTCATAGATAGAAACCGACCTGGATTACTCCGGTCTGAACTCAGATCACGTAGGACTTTAATCGTTGAACAAACGAACCGTTAATAGCGGTTACACCATTAGGATGTCCTGATCCAACATCGAGGTCGTAAACCCCCCTGTCGATACGGGCTCTTGAAGGGGATTGCGCTGTTATCCCTGGAGTAGCTTAGTTCATGGATCGGCGTGTGCCGGATCTGATTGCATTTAAGCACTTTGTGGTGTGGGTCTTGGTCAGTAAGTGTCGTGTTACTGTTTTCCTGGAAAGTTTTTTTTATTTTGGGGTCGCCCCAACCGAAAACGCTAAATCAATGTGTTAATTGTAGTTGGCCCGTGTGGGGTGGTATTTTACAATTTGTTGTGATTTAGAAGTTTAAAGTTTCACAGGGTCTTCTCGTCTAATGTTGTCATCCCTGCTTTTGCACAGGGAGATCAATTTCACTGGCCTTCTGCAAGAGACAGATAGATTCTCGTTTAGCCTTTCATACTGGTCCTTATTTAAAGAACAAATGATTACGCTACCTTCGCACGGTTGTAGATACCGCGGCCATTTAACTTAAAGTCATTGGGCAGGCATCACCCCCAATACTTGGTTGGCTGGGGGCTGTGTTTTTGGTAAACAGTCGGAATCTTTGTTTGCCGAGTTCCTTTTGCAGGGTTTAGCCTTTCCTGTCGCGCTCCTGTGTTGGGTTAACAGTGTGTGGCCCTTATGTTTGTGGTAGTTGGGCGGGGCGTTAATTACCAATAGTATGTCATGAGTAGTGTAGGCTCGCGCTTAGGAGAAGATCAAGTTTCTTATTACTAATTTTAGCATAATCTCTTCTAATGTTTTAGGAGGGCTTGGTAATGTTGTAGGGTTTAATTTTGTTGTAGGTATTTTTTTGGAGCGAGCTTTGACGCTTTCGTTGTGTTGGCTGCTTTAAAGCCTACATTTAAAGTGCAAATTAGTTTTACCCTTAGGTATAGGTTGAGTCCTGTGTTAATGGGGCTGTACCCCCATTAAATAGCTTGAAAGCTTTCTTTGTCCTTTGTTGGTGGTAAATCAGAAGGCTTTCAGTAGAACTTATATTCTGTTCCCAAGCAACCAGCTATCACTGGGCTCGTTAGGCTTTTCACTTCTACTAGGCAGTCTTCCCGCTCTTTTGCTACAGAGATGGGTTAGTGCTGTGTTACTTCTGCTGCATAGTAGCTCGCCCAGATTCGGGTGTAGGTGACTTTAGTGCTCTTTGCCACGATTGTGTTTGGCTAAACCATAATGCAAAAGGTAAAAGGGTTAATCTTTGCTGTGTTATACTTTTGTGTTAAATTTTTATTTCATCTTTCCCTTGCGGTACTGTCTCTATCGCGCCTGTTGTCTTTTCTCTCACCGATACTTAGGCATAAAAATGTTTTGGTTTAGTGTGATTTATTTGATTCGTGTTAGAATTTTGAGGGCTAGAGCGGGTTAATCAAAATGGTTTATTTAAGTAAACATGTTTCAGGTGTAAGCAGAATGCTTTGGTTTAAGCTACATTTTGATGTTCCAAGCACACCTTCCGGTACGCTTACCTTGTTACGACTTTCCTCATCTCATTGAATGCTATGTGTGTTATGTAGCATAAATTGGGTTAAATTCGAGGAGGGTGACGGGCGGTGTGTACATATTTCGGGGCCGTCTTCAATTAGGCACTCTTCTCCTGATTTACTGCTAAATCCGTCTTTGACAGTCCTGGTTTCACAGGCCTCTCCGTGACTGGTTTCTATAGTGTAGAAAATGTAGCCCATCTCTACCAACTTATTGGCTGCACCTTGACCTGACGTACTAGCTCAGAAGTGAGTTATTGTGCTAGGTACTTGTCCCTCATGGGCTAAGCTTGCGACGGCGGTATACAGGCTGTTTAGGGCAAAAGATGGTTGGGTGGATCGTGTGTTGTCGATTATAGGACAGGCTCCTCTAGGCGGGTTCGAAACACCGTCAAGTCCTTTGAGTTTTAAGCAAGTTGCTCGTAATTCTCTGGCGGGTGTAGTGTGTAGTTAGTGCACCTTTGTTGAGGGCTGGGCATAGTAGGGTATCTAATCCTAGTTTGTGCCCCAGCTTTCGTGGGTTCGGGTGTGTCTTTTTGATTAAGGCTGTATTAATATTGGTGTTCTTGGCGAGTTTTTAGCTTTTCACGGCTTGACGGCCTTTTCGCCTTAATTTGGTAGATTGGGTCTTAGCCACAATTTACGCCGTGCTTATTAACTTGGGGCTGTAGCTGTGTAACCGCGGCTGCTGGCACGGAGATTGGCCGCCCCTTTATGCTCTAACTAAATCAAGCTTTCGCTTATGGTTTAATGTTAATCACTGCTGTATCCCATGGGGGTGTGGCCAGAGGCTAGGCGTCGTGGGCTATAGCTATTAATGTGCCTGATGCCGGCTCCATGCCCATTAGTTGGGCTATTTGGGGTGTTCTCACTGGGGCGTTGATGCTTGCATGTGTAAGTTGAGCGGCAGCTAATAATAAGGTCAGGACTAAACCTTTG
>NW_028325154.1:0-4954 GCF_052110815.1 Crocodylus siamensis | reverse complement strand
AGATCAACCACTCCCAGAGCCCTATTAATCACAACAGTGAATTAATCAAAATTTATCATCGGACTCCCAAGACTGCATGTATTCACAGACATGACCCCTGGGGCTGACAACTGCCATCCAGCAGCCACCAAGGAAGACATCCCATGAGGTCAACGACCCCTGGATTTAGCAAGCCCAAGAATCGGGAAGTCACCACACTGCAAGAAGCCTCGACTGGCCATCAACGGCAGACTCCAACACTTGGGGATAGGTATATCTTGACACGGGTGCTCAGTATTCATAGCTAGCTACTGTGAGTGTGTGTGTTTGAGGGGATCAGCCCCAAGGTTTATGATCTGACTTTTGCATCTATCTAATAAACTAGAAGGTTATGATGATCCTGCAAGTTGGGCCTCTGTACCCAACATTGTGGCTGCAGTAGGGGCTAGCAGGCCTGCAGTTTACACCTGCCTCTACCCAAGATGGAAAGAGTCAGTTGCACAAGCGCCCATGTCATGAGTTTTGCCTGTCACCAGCTAGGGATGCAGGGCTCCAGAACCCCCCTGCACCTATCTCCTTGACAGCTGGCAGGCTTCATGGCCTCAGCAAGGGCTAGCAGACCTGCAGTCTTGACCCCGCTGTGGCTTAACACATATACAACATGAGTTTTGCTTTCACGATTTTGGGGTGCAGTTTCCCCAACCCCCCTGCATATATCTCCTTGAAATTTGGTAGACTTCATGCTGTTACTAGGGGCTATCATTCCTGCAAGTTTCATCAAAATAAGGCCAGAAATGATGAAGTTATAGGCTGCTTCAACCTTCCCCATTATAGTCTATGGACAAAACATCAAAACAGGGCTGAAATGGTGAAACATTTCAAATTGCCTCATTTTGTTTCGAGGATGCTATCACCATATCAGTTTCATTTTGATTTTTCTGTTTCGACCTCGACACGAGTTGAAACAGCATCAAAACAAAACTGGAAGTAACACTTTGCACAGCCCTATTCTGTAGTCCAGCCCCTGCCTGAGCTAGGACCTTCTGTATCCAAATTGTCCTATACAAACCCATTGTCTACTCTGTTAGAAAACCTATAGTCAACCCTGACCAGTGCCGCAGCAACAACTGTACCTATAACTGCACGCAGCAGCAGGAGCCACACTTTCCCCATCCCTGCACCCCCAAAATGAGCCGCTCATGGATCTGTCCCATGCTGCACCCGGAGAGGGCAGCACCTATTGGCACCCCTTCACTTCGGCACCCAGGGTGATCTCCCAGCTCACCCCCACCTTGCTACAGGCATTGACCCTGACTCAACTACAAGAGATAACACCCTAAACTGCATTAGATGAAACAGGCCAGGGGAAGGGGTGGGGAGTGGAGTGACAGCTAATGTCTTACTGCTCTGAGGAGTGTTTACATTATGCTGAGACCCAAGGAAGAGGGCCATGCCCCGCTACTACAGATGAAGATAAGTCCCTCACAGTCCATACCAAATCTAACCAGGGGATAAAAATCCTTAACTCCAAATATGTCAATTTGTCTGACCTTAGGTAAAACCCCAGGATTTCTTTGGGTTAAGCCCTAGCAGGAACGCTGGAGCCCCAGTCAAAATTCCAGCAAAGGCAAATATATATATTTATGCCCTGAATTAGTGAACTCAATGAGTGTGTAGGCAAGGGCAAAATGCCTCTGGAGCACAACTGCTACTGAAGAGACCATTTAAAAAACAGCTGCCCCATCTAACTACCCTTACAGGAGGAGCAACAACACACAACTTAGTTTTCATGTTTTTATGACAAATCATGAGCAATGATTCAGTGCAGTGAAAAGCCTTTAAGAGTTCACAAATAATCAATACCGGTAGATAGATGCTGTGAAAATCTCTATTAAAAATTCACTGAGGCAAACCTGAGGCTATAGAAATATCTTGCATTGATGTTTTGAGTGACTGTATCTGAGGGGAAAAAATGAGTTTTTTAAGGTAACATTTCAGAAGTTTGGCTGAGATAAAATCAAGATTCAGCTAAACTGCAAATACACAGTTAAATGAATTTCTATCATGACCCCATGGAAATGCTAGCCCTGTGTGTGTTTGCTCCATATCTCACTTGGTTTCCAGCGGAGGTGGTTCACTGTCGGGTTTGGATGGAACTGACCTGATATATGAATTGCTGATTCCTTCTCCCGGTCGAGGAGGCTGTTCCTGATCCAACACGACAAGTTCTGGTTTGAACGTTCCTTCATGACAGCAGAAATTTTTGTTTCAAACAGGCCATTTGCTTTGGGGGATATTATTTCAGAGAGTGATGGTATATGATCCCCCTGGGCATTTCTCCACAGCACCTGGGGCTCTGGGTACCACCCAGCTGATTGACACATCACCAGGATCCCTCCATTCTGGTAATCCTCCACAGAGATGATAGGATTAGAGCCTAAACCTAGAAGAAAAAAGGTAGTTTTTAATAGTTCTTAAATCTATGTGCCAATTTTATAAGGGACTTTGGAAATCTTTTTCCTGCTCTAAAGACTTCCTGGGTATAGCACAGCAAGGAATACATTATTCCTGGATGTGATAGAAGAGGGATTTTATCATCAAAAGTCACTGAGCCAATAAAAAATTATGGTAATTCAAATTGGATTTTGGTAGGTAATGAGGGCATTATAAAAGACTGTAGGCTTCAGACATGGTCAGGGACTGAAACACCACAATATGAAGTGCAGACTCGGGACCTAACATAAGCCTAAATTATTAAGCTTGTGTTTTAGCCATGATCAAAGTGTAGGTAGTTACAATCCTACTACGTGATAGGGTTTTTTTTGTTGCCTGAATATGGCAAGGCAGAAATGAATAATCATTTGTTGCCACTAAAGATCATTTTCTGCAGAGCTACGAAGTGTGTCTATAACAAGAAGCCCCAAACCCTGTTTCTGACTGACCAGAGAATGATCCTTTGCAGACATGACATCTATCAAAGGAAAGAAAACAACATGTCCAGCTGAAGCAGATCAGATTAAAAAGAGCACGAAAGTTTAAAGTAGGTAATCCAAATAGATTATATTATATATTTACTTTATAGTAATAGTTAATGTAACCAGATTTATTCATAGTTTTATAATACACATTTGTGTTCAAGTCTCTAAGATGTAAAAATAAAGCTGCCTGCATCGATACAAACTCTAAATAAGGTGAAAAGAAGTGGATAAGGAATCTTCCCCTCCCAGAAATGTACATGTCATAGGAACATAAATCCCAACCAATTGACATAATCCAAGTCCACAACAGAACTGTTCAGTGCAGTTCCAAAAGTTCCCATGAAACAAAGAAAAGTGAATAAAAACAAATTAGAGAATATTTTGTAGATTATTAGAAGAAGCCATTTATAAAATAGGGTAAAGGCTAGAGGGAAAAGGGCACCCCCTTCATCCCCACCCCCACCCCCACTGCATGACTGAGTGTTGATATTTAAGGGCACTCTAGCTGTACATTAATTCCATGTCTAAGCTTGCAAAATAGGTCCTAATCAAAGACAGGCTAAAATCTTGTCACTCTAGAGGTCAAATAATTCTGAGATTTTCCTAAGAAGGGCTGCTCATGCACAATAATCTTGGGAACTGACAGGTTACAAATTAACAGGGTTCAAATTAAGTGGAAAAATAAATCAAATCAGGACTGTAACTGAGGTTTGGGATTTCAAAGGAGCAAAATGAATTCATTGCTTAGGTCAATTGAAGATATCAGAGTTTGTATGTAGAAAAGTCCTGAGGCATCTTCAAACTGAAGGCTTATTTTAGAAGAACAGCTAGGCTTTTCTCAGTCTAGTAGCAAAACAGAGGCTGGAAGGGAGATCTATGTTATCTATAAATATATTTGGGGGCTAAAGTTGATGAAGGGAAAGGCACTATTTTGGGCTAAAGGACAATGTTGAACCAAGAAAAAAATAATGTAACTTGGATGCAAATAAGTTTAGGCTGGAAATTAGAAGGTCCTAAACACTAAGATATCAGGAGTTAAAATAACTACTTTAGAGAAGTAGCTTAACATTATTTAAACACTGACAAATATTAAAATATGTTTCTGAAATGTGAACATGCCTGGTTAAAATTGAAATATAGGGCATTTTTAGACATGCAAGTGCCACAGCACTGGGCGCTTTGAAAAGCGTCTCATGCGGCATCACCTCTGGTTGGAGAAATGGCAAAATGCATTTCAGCACTGAGAAAGTGGCTGTGCCATGCTTTTGAACTAGAACACGTGGGAGGTGTTTTAGTTCAAAAACATGCTACCGCCACTTTCTGCATCCTGATGTGCATTCACCCCTTCTACAAGCGCACGCAGTACAACACATCAGCTCACATGCAGAGCACAGTCGATTAATCGAGTCTGCTTTGAAGTGCTGGGTCTCCAGCACATCACGGGACAACAAGGTATGTGTATAAATGCCCATAGTTTCTCTTTGTAAAACATCTGATATACAAGTTACATGAAGTTGGCATATTAAGAAAAAGCCTGAAAACCATGCAGATAAACTGACACAAGCCACTGACCTGCTACCTTCAGTTCCATTACAGCTTCTGCATAAGTAATACCATCATCAACAAAGCATTTGTATTGCCCTTCATCTGAAGGCCTGATACTGAGAATTGTCAGGGAAACATTTCCATCTGTGATGTCATCTTTCCAAAACGCTGTCCTTTTCTCATATTCTGGCAGCTGTCGTCCAAACTGATCTCTCCCATCACGGTACAGATGAACATAATTTCTAAACTCAGACCGGAACCACCTCACTTCCATGTTCTTAGAGCTTGTGCTGGGGGACAGGTGGCACGGCAATACGATCTTTTCCCCCACAATGGCAGTGATTGGTTGATCAGGTCCAACAACTGTAAACAGGGCTGTAACAAGAAACACCCCAAAATAAGTTCAGAAGTAAAAAGAGAAATCTAAGAAGCTCAACAAAGAGGTGGACACC
>NW_028325153.1:0-4973 GCF_052110815.1 Crocodylus siamensis | reverse complement strand
CAGCCCGAGGAGCGGCGCCGCGGCGGAGGGCGCAGGCGCGGCTCGGTGCTGCCCCCCTGTGGTGGCGGCGCCGCATTGCCGCAGCGGGGCCCGCGGAAGCCCAGGCCCTCCTCCGTGCCGCCCTCCTGTGGCGGCGCCGGGCATTGCGGCGGGGAGACCGCTCCGTTTGGGCGGCTGCCGTGCTCTTTCGCTCCGGGCTTTGGTTTGCTTTTGGAAAACTGCTCATGGCCTGTGGTGAGAGAGGACCGTTTTGAAAACATGGGCACTGTGAAGACAACCGGTGATTCGGTGAGCGCCCGTGTGCATCCGTGTGTGGAAATAGGCAGCTACTTTCGTGTCTGGAAGTTGGTGTGGGAATTGGAGGGTGATTTAGGCACCTTTTAATGCCACTCGTGTGTTGTGGAAAATTGTCCGGGGAATGGGTAAATGCCGGGACATCTGGTTGTGGTAGGTGAGGGAAATGGTGTGGGCGTTGGGAAAGCTTTCTGGAGGGCACGTGATGGCTTTTGTGTGGAAAAGTGCTCTTTTTCTCTGGTGATTGCAGCCCCCTCATGGGAACGTGCTGGGCCAGCCCCTGGGCGTCATGGTGTCCGCTCGCGTGAAAGCGTCCGGCCGGGGCGGGGCTGCCCTTTCTCGCAGGCTCCCCCCCGTGCCCCGGTCCTCGGTCCTCGGAGCCAGCGTGTCGGCGAGGAGCTGCAGCGGGACTTGAGGCAGAAGGGCCCCCGGGAGCCGCGGCCAAGGCTTTGACGCGCTCGGTGCACACTCAGCTTCCGCCTGGATGCACATGGCCACGTGACCTGCTCCAGCGATAACACATCCAGTCATGGCAGCTGTAACTCTCTATATCTCCATCTCTATGTATAGCCAGCTTTCTATGTCTCCAACGCTTTATGTCTCCAGCTTGCTACCTCTCTAGCTGGAAACTTGTCTACCTTGAAATATCTCCATATCCATATATCTCCATCTATCTCTCTCTACAGCTGTACATCTATCTCACTCTAAATATCTCTGGTTCCTTGTACGTGCGGGCCCATCTACGTGCAGCTCTGTATACCTCCTGCTCTAAACACCTCTCCCTCGAGAGATCTCCAGATCTCTATTTCTCCGTCTTCATATATCTCCAGCTCTCTTTATCTACCCCTCTGTATATCTCCAGCTCTGAATATCTCCACCTTTATATATCTCTCTTTCCATATATCTCTTCCTTCATATATCTACAGCTGTCTATATCTACCGCCCTGAATATATCCAGCTCTGAATATCTGCAGCTTTATATATCTCCCTTTCAATATATCTCCACCTCTGCATATCTCCACCTTCATATATCTACAGCTTTCTTTATCTACCGCTCTGAATATCTCTAGCTCTATATATGTCCAGCTTTAAATTTCTGCCTTTCTCTAGATCTCCAGTTCTGCATATATCTACAGCTCTCTGTATCTACTGCTCTCAATATCTACCGCTCTGAATATCGCCAGCTCTAAGTATCTCCAGCTTTATAAATCTCAATTTATATAGATATCCAGTTCTGCATATTTCCACCTGCATATATCTACAGCTCTGTATATCTACCACTCTGAGCATCTCGAGCTGTAAATATCTCCAGCTTTAAATATCTGCCTTCCTATAGATCTCCAGTTCTGCATATCTCAACCTTCATATATCTACAGCTTTCTTTATCTACCCCTCTGAATATCTTCAACTCTCAATATCTCCACCTTCAAATATATGCCTTTCTATATATCTCCAGATCTCCATCTTCATATATCTACACCTCTGTATATCTAGCACTCTGATCATCTGCAGCTCTACATATCTCCAGCTTTAAATATCTGCCTTTCTATAGATCTCCAGTTGTGCATATCACCACCTGCATATATCTACACCTCTCTATATCTACCGCTCTGAATATCTCCAGCTCTAAATTTCTCCGGCTTTCAATATCTGCCTTTCTATAGATCTGCTGTTCTGCATATCTCCACCTTCATATATCTACAGCTCTCTGTATCTATCACTCTGAACATCTCCAGCTCTAAAAACCTCCAGCATTACATATCTGCCTTTCTATACATCTCCAGTTATGCATATCTCCACCTGCATATATATACAGTTTTCTTTATCTACCGCTCTGAATATCCGCAGCTCTAAATATCTCCAGCGTTAAACATCTGCCTTTCTATCAGTCTCCAGTGCTGCATATCTCCACCTGCATATATCTAGAGCTCTCTATATCTACTGCTCTCAATATCTCCATCTACAAATATCTCCAGCTTTAAATATGTGCCTTTCTATAGATCTCGTGTTCTGCATCTCTCCACCTTCATATATCTACAGCTCTCTATATCTACCTCTTTGAATATCGCCAGCTCTAAATATCTCCAGCTTTATAAATCTCACTTTATATAGATGTCCAGTTCTGCATATCTCCACCTGCATATATATACAGCTGTCTATATCTACCACCCTGAACATCTCCAGCTGTCAATATCTCCAGCTTTAAATATCTGCCTTTCCATAGATCTCCAGTTCTGCATATCTCCACCTGCATATATCTACAGCTCTCTATATCTACCACTCTAAACATCTCCAGCTCACTATATCTCCAGCTTTAAATATCTGCCTTTCTATAGATGTCCAGTTTTGCATATCTCCACCTTCTTATATATACAGCTGTCTATATCTACCGCTCTGAGTATCTCCAGCTCTAAACATCTCTAGCTTTAAAATTTTGCCTTCTCTAGATCTCCATTTCTGCATATCTCCACCTGCATGTATCTACAGCTCTGTATATCTAACACTCTGAACCTCTCCAGCTCTAAATATGTCAAGCTTTATATATCTCCCTTTCTATAATTCTACAGTTCTGCATATCTCAACCTTCATATGTCTAAACTACTCTATAGCTACCACTCTGAATATCTGCAGCTCTACATATCTCCAGCTTTAAATATCTGCCTTTCTATCGATCTCCAGTGCTGCATATCTCCACCTGCATATATCTACAGCTCTCTATATCTACCGCTCTGAATATTTCCAGCTCTAAATATCTCCAGCTTTAAATGTCTCCAGCTTTAAATCTCTGCCTTTCTAAAGATCTCCAGTTCTGCATATCTCCACCTGCATATATCTACAGCTCTCTGTATCTACTGCTCTCAATATCTCCAGCTACAAATATCTCCAGCTTTAAATATCTGCCTTTCTATAGATCTCCAGTTCTCCATATTTCCACGTGCATATATCTACAGCTGTCTATATCTACCACTCTGCATATCTGCAGCCCTAAATATCTCTAGCGTTAAATCTCTGCCTTTCTATCGATCTCCAGTGCTGCATATCTCTACCTGCATATATCTACAGCTCTCTATATCTACCGCTCTGAACATCTCCAGCTCTAAACATCACCAGCTTTATCTATCTTCCTTTCTATGGATGTCCAGCTTTGCATATCTCCACCTTCATATATCTAAAGCTCTCTATATCTACCGCTCTGAATATCTGCAGCTCTAAATATCTCCAGCGTTAAATATCTGCCTTTCTATAGATCTCCAGTTCTGCATAACTCCACCTGCATATATCCACAGCTCTCTATATCTACCGCTCTCAATATCTGCAGCTCTAAATATCTCCAGCGTTAAATATCTGCCTTTCTATCGATCTCCAGTTCTGCGTATCTCCACCTGCATATATCTACAGCTCTCTATATCTACCGCTCTTCTATATCTACCGCTCTAAACATCTCCAGCTCTTAACATCTCCATCTTTAAATATCTGCCTTTCTATAGATATCCAGTTTTGCATATCTGCCCCTGCATATATCTACAGCTCTGTATATCTACCACTCTGAAAATCCCCAGCTCTAAAAACCTCCAGCATTAGATATCTGCCCTTCTATAGATCTCCAGGTCTGCATAACTCCACCTGCATATATCTACAGGTCTGTATATCTCCCGCTCTGAATATCTGCAGCTCTAAATATCTATAGCGTTAAATATCTGCCTTTCTATCGATCTCCAGTGCTGCATATCTCCACCTGCATATATCTACAGCGCTCTATATCTACTGCTTTCAATATCTCCAGCTACAAATATCTCCAGCTTTAAATATGTGCCTTTCTATAGATCTCCAGTTCTGCATATCTCCACCTTCATATATCTAGAGCTCTCTATATCTACCGCTCTGAATATCGCCAGCTCTAAAAACCTCCAGCATTACATATCTGCCTTTCTATAGATCTCCAGTTCTGCATATCTCCACCTGCATATATCTAGAGCTCTCTATATCTACCACTCCGAACATCTCCAGCTCTTAATATCTCCAGCTTCATATATCTACCGCTCTGAATACCTCCAGGTTTGAAGATCTCCAGCCTTAAATACCTGTCTTTCTATAGATCTCCAGTTGTGCATATCTCCACCTGCATATATCTACAGCTCTCTATATCTACCGCTCTGAGTATCTCCAGCTCTAAACATCTCCAGCTTTAAATATCTGCCTTTCTATAGATCTCCGGTTCTCCATATCTCTCCCTGCATATATCTACAGCTCTCTATATCTCCGCTCTGAATATCTGCAGCTCTACATATCTCCAGCGTTAAATATATGCCTCTCTATCAATCTCCAGTGTTGCATATATCCACCTGCATATATCTACAGCTCTCTATATCTACCGCTCTGAATATCTGCAGCTCTAAACATCTCCAGCGTTAAATATCTCCCTTTCTATCGATCTCCAGTTCTGCATATCACTCTGAACATCTCCAGCTCTAAATATCTCTAGCTTTAAATATATGCCTTGCTAGAGATCTCCCGTTCTGCATATCTCCACCTGCCTATATCTACAGCTCTCTATATCTACCGCTCTGAATATCTCCAGCTCTAAATAACTCCAGCTTGAAATGTGTCCAGCTTTAAATATCTGCCTTTCTATAGTTCTCCAGTTCTTCCTCTCTCCACCTCCATATATCTACTGCTCT
>NW_028325152.1:0-5112 GCF_052110815.1 Crocodylus siamensis | reverse complement strand
GGGATTTTCCTTGCATCCAAAAGGTTTGGGCTTTCATTCTGAATATATCAACCCAAACCAACTTGGTTTTTGGAGGTAATGGGTAGGTGAGCGACAGGTTGTAACCCTGGAAGTGAGAACCCAATATTACCTAGAGAGATGATCTCTGCACTGAGGTCTGCACGGGGACTGTATGTGGGGAACAGCCACAACCCTGCTAGCGTTTTCCAGGCATTTGCACTCCCTGACAGCCGACAGTGTTCACCTTTTCTCCATTTTAGGATTTCATAAGACAAGAATTATATCAATATTATGAAGATCATGACAGTGTTCCCCGGTACTACCCCTTCTGGATTGGACTGTCATATGATCCTGGGTCCAGGAAGTGGGTCTGGGAAGACAACACAGAGCTCTCCTCTGCCCTGTAAGTCTGTGTCACTAGGGTGACCTCACCTCTGCACCAACATGCATCACTCGCACCAGTATGCAGTTCACCATGGAACCGGGAGCTTCAGACTGCACCAAACAAGTGGGGTCTTGAACTTTGCCAGTGACTCATCTGGCAATAGACCCACCCCCAGCACAGGTCCCAAACAGCCCCCCACCCCGCCCTTTGGCAAACTGCTGGTCCCTGGTGCTCTTGCAGAGCTGTGGTCTGATCAAATACAAGTATTTAAAGATGTTAGGGACCTTTCATCTCAACTCAGCACACACAGACCTACAGTTTGTAAGCCCAAGGGAAACTGGTGTGGGGCAGCCTTGGGAAGCCTGTCAGTGCAACAGCAGAGCTAGGACCAAAGCCATGACACCTCTTCTTGTTACTAACATAACTTCTTTCTCTCTAAAGATGTCTGTTTGAAGATCCATAATCACTTTGTAAAGTACAGCCATTTGGGATTGTGCAAGGGTTCACAGCATTTTATCATTGCTATGGGACATGGGATGGTGAGAAAGGGGAGGCGGCATACTAAAGAGACACTTGATACATGACTTTCTACTATGGATGCGGCCTACACTCAGGTGATCTGTGATTTGCATATGAGAGTATGGAGGCTTTTCTCTCACTCATTCTGGGATTGGGGACCCCTCGGGAAAAACCAATCAGCTATAAGAGGCAGCTGAACAAAAATGTTCAACAAGTTTCATTTCAGGAGCACTTTCTAGCAGGGGAAGGATTAGATGAGGAAGGGGTGCAGATGGCCAGAATATGATTTTTAGTACACCCTGTCTTGGTGTGCTCAGGGAGACAGGCATAACCCATAACCTTTGCACTTCTGTTCCAGGTTTGATCTCCAAGACCCCGGTCATCAGAATGATCAGGGCAGGGTTTGTGCCTACATCCAAGGCGGGAAAGCTAAGCCTGGAGGCTGTGGAGAAACTCACTTCTGCATTTGTGAGAAGGAAAAAAAGTAGAGACACATTAATGGGAAAAAAGTGGGAATGCCAGCCTGAAATGCTACATAGACACAGGAAAATTACATTCCTTCCTGCCCCCTCTGGACTTTTGTGTGTGTGCCTGTTTCCTGGATCTCTCTCCCAGCAATGAAGCTGCCTGTACTGGAGCCAACAGACATGGATATGGCCCTCCAGTTTACATCCCCATATCTCACTTTCTTGGTCCTGTATTTTGAGCATGTGTTGGCAGCCACTTGGGAAAAGAGAAAGTCCAAAGAAGCAATGGTGTGTATGGCTGTAGGAGCATCACAGGCCCCTGGAAATGAGAGATGGAAATATACCTGCCAACTTACAGTGACTGCCCCTGCCCAGGCACACATGCCCCCTGCTCTCTGCATGGCAGACTCCTGCCCAGGTGCCAGTGCTACAGGGATAAGGTTTCCTTCACTCCTCTGAGGAGACTCCATGTCCTCTGTATGTTATAGGAATTATACCTTGCTTCTGAAATAAACGTTTGCCCATTACCCCTGTATCCCTCTACATGAGTAATGGGGGCAGAGAGGTCAGGAAGAGGCGCACACTTGGCAACTCTGTTAGGCTGGTGTTATTTCAGGCTGTGGACAGCCAGGTCTGGGGGCACTTCAGGCCAGGAAGTCAGAAGCCAGGAGATGTGTCTGGGCAACCAAGTGGAGGGTCCAGAGGGTCAGGCAGAGCACAAGATCAGGAGGCTGGGTCCGCTTTCTGGGAGGTTGGGCCAATGCCAGGGCAGCTTTTTGGAAGGTCAAGCAGAGAGCAAGGTCAGGAGGCCACCTAGGTCATGTATGCAAGGAATCCATCAGTCAGTAGCAGCACAAGCCAAGGGTGCACAGTGTAGGAACAAGGTTGAGCCCTGTTGACTAGACATGATCTGTTGCACGTAAAGCATTTCTATGGGAAGGAATAGGGGTCAGCTGACCTTGGGTGGCCACTATGGTGGCAGGGATTATGTGTGTGCCTAGGCCTAGGTGGAGGATGCTTGCAACCTGCGTCTACCACTTTGGTATGGCGGGGAGGTGTCAGCTGGGTTTGAGGCACTGCACTGGTTAGGCTAGAGCCCCTGGGTCAAGGCCTCTGCCTGATGCTATTGCCCCTCCTGCCAGTGTGCTGCTTCAAGAACCCCTTTCTGGGTGGGTTGGCCTATGTTTTTATGAGTGGTCCTTATAACATTTCTCTACCAATTTAGCTCCCCTGTATGTTCTTCTTGTCCCTACCCTACCAAATCTAGGTATTGTAATTTCCCTCGTCTCCATCTTGGGCTTGAAAGATATCTTTGAGCTAGTATTCTTCCTGCTCATGCACCATTACGGGTGGTGAAAAAGGTTGGGATGAGTGAGAGAGTGTGCTTTCTGTGTACGGCTTGAACAGGGACATGTAAAAGACCAAATGGATTTTGAGGGTTATGAGGAGCTGATTGGATTAATTCTCTGGGTGATATGAAAGGGGCTGATATACCTGTAAGAAGGGGTGACGCATAGGTGGTACATGCAGGTGCATGTGCACCCCCTGCAAAAAGGCACCACTGATGCTGTCGGCAGCACCTGCAGGTGGTCACGACTCGCCACCCCACTGCCGGTGTCTGAGAGCAGTCCCTGCTCACCCCTGGCCGCCAGTGCCAGCATGCACTGTTCATGCCTGTAAGCCAGTTTCTGTGAGGGCTGGTGAATATGGAGGTGTTGTGTTGACAGCCATACTTTCTGTCCAATCGAGCAATCAAGGCCGCTGCTGCTGATATTGGTCCACCTGTCATTTGTAAACCTCCTTTCCCGTTTCCAGCTGGTCTTTAATACATCTATACACATGCTGTGGGGTGGAGGGAGAGGACACTTTAACTAGAGTGTGACATGTATTCACTCAATGAGCTTTAGTTAAAGTGCTCCTGCCACCATTTTGAAATGTGGGGATGTTAAGTACATGTGACGTGGATGCTCCTGGAGCGTGCTAATTAGCATACTTCAGCAGACTTGCAGACTCAATTAATTGAGTCAGCTCTAAAGTGTGCTAATTAGCACATGTCAGAGCAGAGGTCCATCATGTTTATAGGTGTCCTTACTTCCTATTACACATGTTGTGCCTACTTCCATGGCTGCAGGATTATTGAAGGTAACCAGTAGAACAGGGTGTAGCCAGGAATGGAGCCCATAATCAGCAAAGCAGGGCATTTGCCCAATTGAGGCATGCATGGATTTATTGTATGCTAATTTGTCATGTTTTAGAAGGGAATCCAAGCTGTCTTCCTGGAAATTGTGGTGGTACTGGAAGTAATGCTCTAGACCTGGTTTATTACCTCTGCTTGACCATTTGTTTGTGGGTGGTAATGTGAACAAGAGCTATACATGAACTCTCAGCAGATGCAGGACATCACTGAGCCTGAATGGGATTTGTGGTTATGTTACGCTGTCTGGGAGACTATGAAGGTGAGCCACATGGTCCTAACCATAATTGGGCTTTATTTTTAGTTAAGGGGAGACCTATTCATAGAATAAAGTGGCATATTTTGGTAAACTGGGCTGTCACCTTGAGGACAATGGAATATCCTTTGGATTTGGGCTTCTCTACAATAAAGGCTAGGGCACTGATGGACCAGCATCGGGGCGAAGAGGAAGAGGCAGGAGCAGCACCCAAGGTGTCTGTGTGGGTCTTTTAGCGTGGGCATGAAGATCACAGAAGGAGACAAAGTCTTAAATTGTCTCATGCAGGTATGTCCATCAGAAATATAAGGCAAACAGTTAATATGTCTTTTGTCTTCCTGGGTGCCTGGCTAACAGTGAATCATGGTTCCCCTGGGGTATGGTCAGTCTGGCCAGATCCACAGGCATATAAATTCTGTCTTGAGGGAATGAGACCCCCTCCCTTACCTGGGGGCTCTGTCAAGAAAAAGCAGCCTCCTCTTTCAGGGAAATGACTTCTCAGGTGGAAGTAATTTGCAGGGTTAGCAAGACTATGAGATATGTGGCACTAATGACATTGCGTGGCTGTAGAACAGGACTGGGTCCTGCTGGTAACAGACAATATCACTGTCACAATCCATCTTCCGGGGGCGCATGTCTGCCTTTCCGTTTCTGGACTCAGATTGGTACATGGTTTGGAAATCAAAGCAGGAGGGAAAAAAACATCCAGCACAGCTGTCTCTGATTAAGTAGTTTCATCTTGTGGAAATATTCTAGGTTCTTGTGGTCTGCAAGGATCTATATCTTGTGTCACGCTCATTCACGGTAGTGCTGCCAAAGACACTATGGCTGATATCACCTTCCCCAAAGGTGATACAAGGGGCCAGGACTTGCTGATACAGGATTTCATCATTTTCTTTTGCTGAGTATGTTTTCCTGTGCCCATCTATTTCTATGACAAATTGCAGCGCAGGGTCTGGGTGGGAAAGTACAGGGCCAGAAGTGACGGCCTGTTTCAGGTGCTGAAATGCTTTGTGAACAACCTTTGTCCATTAGAACTAGAATTTTTTTGTAGTTATATATTGAGGGGGCTTAGTACCTCTGCAAAGTTCACAGTAAAAGTTCACAAACTCTAAAATCCTTGGAGCTCTTCTACTTTCTGGGGGGCTTTCCACTCACAGATGGCCTGAACCTTCCTTGAGTTCCTTTCTAGTCTTTCAGAAGATAGACCAAGTCCAAGGAACTTGATTGTCAGTTGGTTGAACGAGCACTTCTGCACTTTCATCACCAGGCCGTGTTGGCACAGCCTTTC
>NW_028325151.1:0-5120 GCF_052110815.1 Crocodylus siamensis | reverse complement strand
ATATATGTAATGATTATGCAAATGATTTAACCACTTCTGACTTTTATTTTTTCCCACAGCATTGTATGCATTGTTGCTGAGTAAAAGGTATTCAATCATATTTGAGTGACAAGCGATCAGTACTACATAATATCAAATATGCCTATTAGATTCTAATATCTATCTACAATATGATGTCCTGTAGAATCTTAAACTTTCAGTAAGACGTCATGACCCGTGTCATTTAGTGACACACAAGAATAAGCTTGAGACCAGAGTATGTCTATGGGTATGTATTTTCCTCATGGTTCCTGTTCCACTTTGTCAACTGATATGAAGAATGGGAGGGAATCTTCAATCTGCCTTTCCTGTGCCCGCTCCAGTTTTGGGGGTTGAATCCAATAGTGCATGTTCCACATGTAAAATATACAAAATAAATATCCTTAACCTGCTCCCATGCCTCAATAAAACATCTGGGAGCTTTTGACAAAAAATTTGAACAGGGTGCTTTTTACCCCCTCATCCAGATCGCTGATGAAGATGTTGAACAGTGCGGGCCCGAGGACCGAGCCCTGCGGAACCCCACTGGCCACTGCCTTCCAGGTTGAGAAGGACCCATCCACTACCACCCTCTGGGTGCAGCCCACCAGCCAGTTGGTGACCCATTTGACTGTGTGGGTGTCAACGCCATAGCCCCACAGTTTCTTAATGAGAACAGGGTGAAAGACAGTGTCAAAAGCCTTCCAGAAGTCCAGGAAGACTATGTCCTCGTTAATTAGCAAGGAGCCAGGGGAGGGGCACTCTGAAGTGCTTTGGGTTAGAGTACAAGGCAGTCGAGGGGAAAGCGACTTAATGGTGGGAGTCTACTACAGACCTCCCAACCAGGGTGAAGACCTTGACCAGGAATTCTTGGGTCAGCTCACAGAGTTTAGTGAAGGCTAAGGATGTAGTTGTCATGGGGGACCTGAATTTCCCGGACATCTGCTGAGAAGAGCAGTCAGCCAGGTCTGAACGCTCACGTAGGTTCTTGGCCAGAGTGCAGGACCTCCATCTAACCCAGGAGGCGCACAGCCCCACCAGAGGGGGACACCTTGTTGGACCTAGTGCTGGCCACGGGTGATGACCTGGTGAGGGGGTTGCGAGTGCTCGACCACCTGGGCAACAGCGATCATCGCCTGCTGGAATTCACCATCTAGCGCAAGATGGCAAAGGCATGCAGTAAGGCAGCGGCCCTAGATTTCAGGAGGGCAGACTTCAACGAGATAAGGAGGATAGTTGGAGAAGCTCTGAGGTCCCAGGGGGGAGGGGAGCCAGGGGTCCAAAGAGAGTGGTCGCTCCTTAAGGAGACGATCCTCCAAGCCCAAAGGAAGGTAATCCCAACGAGGATGAAAGGGAGCAGGAGAGCACACAAGCCTGTGTGGCTCACCAAAAGAATCCGGGAATGTCTTCTTGCTAAAAAGGAGGCTTATACCCAGTGGAAAGAAGGAGTCATCACCAGGGAGGGCTATTCTGTAGTTGCTCGGGGATGTAGGGGGGCAGTTAGGAAGGCCAAGGCAGAGATGGAACTGGGACTAGCTTCCCAGATTAAGAACAATAAGAAGTGTTTTTTTAAATACGTAGGGGGTAAAAAGAAGGTCCCGGGTAATGTGGGGGCCTTGCAGGACGCCTTGGGTAACTTGGTCGTCACACCAGATGGCAAAGCTAACATGTTTAACGATTTCTTTGCCTCCGTCTTCCTAAGTAGGGACCAGAACAGCCACCTCCCTCCTGGGCCCCCCTTGCACCCTGGGGGAGGCACACCTGGGCCACGGGTTAGCGAGGATTTAGTTAGGGAGCTTCTGGAGGGGTTGGACGTATTCAAGTCAGCCGGCCCGGATGATCTCGACCCTAGAGTTCTAAAGGAACTGGCCGAGGTCATTGCAAGTCCCCTGGCGCAACTTTACAAGCACTCGTGGTGCTTTGGTGAGGTACCGGAGGACTGGAAGAGGGCCAACATGGTCCCCATCTTCAAAAAAGGCAGGAAGGAGGACCCGGGAAACTATAGGCCGGTTAGTCTTATCTCGATCCTAGGCAAGCTGTTCGAGAAAATTATGCTGGCACACATCCAGGAGGGGCCAGCAGGAGACTGCATGCTTAGGGGCAACCAACATGGGTTCATCAGTGGCAGCTCCTGTCAGACCAACCTGGTGACCTTTTATGATCAGATCACCAGATCATTAGACGCAGGGGTAACAGTGGATATAATCTTCCTGGACTTCCGGAAGGCTTTTGACACTGTCTCTCACCCTGTTTTCATTAAGAAACTGCGGGGCTGTGGTATAGACACCCACACAGTCAAATGGGTCGCCAACTGGCTGGAGGGCCACACCCAGAGGGTGGTAGTAGATGGGTCCTTCTCAACCTGGAAGGACGTGGGCAGTGGGGTCCGCCAGGGCTCGGTCCTCGGGCCCACACTGTTCAACATCTTCATCAGCGATCTGGATGAGGGGGTAAAAAGCACCCTGTTCAAATTTGCTGATGACACTAAGATGTGGGGGGATGTGGGTACACTGGAAGGATGCAACAGGCTGCAATCAGACCTCGACAGGTTACAAGGGTGGGCAGACGAGAATAGGATGGGTTTCAACACAGACAAGTGCAAGGTGATGCACCTTGGGAGGAATAACCGGCACCATACCTACAGGTTGGGGAACTCCCCTCTTATCAGCACGGAGGCGGAAAGGGATCTGGGGGTCATTATTGACTCCAAGATGAACATGGGCCAGCAGTGTGGAGAGGCAGTCAGGAAGGCCTACCGCAGCTTGGCATGCATCCACAGATGCATCTCAAGCAGGTCCAAGGAGGTGATCCTCCCTCTCTATGCGGCAGTGGTCAGGCCGCAGCTGGAGTATTGCATCCAATTCTGGGCGCCGCACTTCAAGAGGGATGTGGACAACATGGAGAGGGTCCAGAGGAGGGCCACTCGTATGATCAGGGGACAACAGAGCAGGCCCTATGAGGACAGGCTGCGGGACCTGAACCTGTTCAGCCTCCAAAAGAGAAGGCTGAGGGGGGATTTTGTGGCCTGTTATAAACTAGTCAGGGGGGATCATCAGGCATTGGGGAAGTCACTGTTTCCTTGAGCACCGCCAGGAGTGACCAGGAATAACAGTCACAAGCTGGCAGAGGGTAGATTTAGGTTAGATAGCAGGAGGCGCTACTTTACAGTCAGGACGGCTAGGGTCTGGAACCAGCTTCCAAGAGAAGTGGTGTAGGCTCCTACCCTGGGGGTGTTTAAGAGGAGATTAGATGAAAATCTTGCTGGGGTCATTTGACCCCAGTATTCTTTCCTGCCATGGCAGGGGGTCGGACTAGATGATCTGCTCAGGTCCCTTCCGACCCCAAAAACTATGAAACTATGTCCACTGCTACCCCTGCATCTAATGATCTGGTGATCTGATGTAAAAGGCCACCAGGTTGGTCTGACAGGACCTTCCACTGATGAACCCATGTTGGTTGCATGCAGTCCCCTGCTGGCCCCTCCTGGATGTGTGCCAGCATAATTTTCTCGAACAGCTTACCTAGGATCAATATAAGACTAAGCAGCCTATAGTTTCCCGGGTCCTCCTTCCTACCCTTATTGAAGATGGGGACCATGTTGGCCCTCTTCCAGTCCTCCGGTACCTCAGAGCACCACGAGTGCTCGTAAAGTTGTGCCAGGGGACTCGCAATGACCTCGGCCAGTTGCTTTAGAACTCTAGGGTGGAGATAATCTGGGCCGGCTGACTTGAATAAGTCCAACCCCTCCAGAAGCTCCCTAACTAAATCCTCGCTAACCTGTGGCCCACGTGTGCCTCCCCCGGGGCGCAAGGGGGGCCCAGGAGGGAGGTGGCTGTTCTGGTCCCTACTTAGGAAGATGGAGGCAAAGAAATCGTTAAACATGTTAGCTTTGCCATCTGGTGTGACGACCAAGTTACCCATGGCGTCCTGCAAGGGCCCCACATTACCCGGGACCTTCTTTTTACCCCCTACGTATTTAAAAAAGGACTTCTTATTGTCCTTAATCTGGGAAGCTAGCCCCAGTTCCATGTCTGCCTTGGCCTTCCTAGCTACCCCCCTACATCCCCGAGCAACTACAGAATAATCCTCCCTGGTGATGAATCCTTCTTTCCATTGGGTATAAGCCTCCTTTTTAGCAAGGAGACATTCCCGCATGCTTTTGGTGAGCCATGGAGGCTTGTGTGCTCTCCTGCTCCCTTTCATCCTCCTTGGGATTACCTTCCTTTGGGCTTGGAGGATCGTCTCCTAAAGGAGCTACCACTCTCCTTGGACGCCTGGCTCCCCTCCCCTCCGGGACCTTAGCGCTTCTCCAACTATCCTCCTTAGCTCGTTGAAGGATGCTTTCCTAACATCTAGGGCCGCTGCCTTACTGCATGCCTTTTCCACCTTGCGCTTCAGTCAAGTTATAAGCCAATGACAAGTTATAAGCCAACGACAGTCAGTTGTCAAATGCTCAATAAGACTTGCTTGAGTTTCATTATCCTAGCATCTGGAGATTTCTTCTGCACTGAACATGTTCAATCCCAGGATTGCAGAGGCCGAGCAGGACTTTCTCTACAGTGGTTTTTTCTTGGTGCATGTAACGGTGTATTGCTGATTCTCCCGGTCGTTCTCTGAATTACATGAATAGGTAATTCTGTCACCTAAGTTGTATGATGTTTTCCAATAGCTTGAGTGGAATCTGCCATTTGCCAAATTATCCACAGGACACGTTACTAAAGAAAAAATAGTTAAAGCCCAGTTAAAGGCCAATTAACAGGAGGAAGCCAAGAGTGTGATGCTGGGGTACAGAGACTGGAGCTAGCTTGGTATTAGAAGAAACTGGAAAAACAAAACCATCCTGCTGCACAAAACTGCCACACTTTATGCAGAAAGACTTTTATTTCCAAACCTGAATCAAAGAACTTGATTTGTATAAGGCTGTTCACAGGCAGCAGGGAACCAAAGGTAGGAACATGGAGAGCCTAAGGAATAGGTTGAGGGAGCAGTGTCATGGAATAAAGGCAAGAAAACCAAACCTAAGAGTACTGTCTATGTGGTAGGAGGAGAAACAGGGAACAGTTAGGACTGGATGGATAAGGAGAGCTCTGAGCATGATAGTA
>NW_028325150.1:0-5166 GCF_052110815.1 Crocodylus siamensis | reverse complement strand
ACCACGTGGGAACTCGTGGTTAATTTCTTTATCTGTTTGATTATCACTGTCAATTCAATCTGTATTGTTATGTTGTCTGCTTATTAGCTTAACCTTTTATTAACTATTATATATGCAAACTATATCTTTTGTTGTCATAAGTAAAATTCATTCCTTTTTGTAAGTGAAACTTGTCATTTCTTTCCAACATCACCTTCTTGATCCCGAACCAAAAAGCCCAGTTGCAGTGCTAATCAAGTCGCAGTGCTCAGTCAGTCTGCAACTAAATTGATATACTCAGAGTGCCCAGCTGGCCTGTGGCACAGTCTGAAACAGTCTTGCAGGAGTTTGTGACTGTTTGACCTCGTCGTGCCTTGGGGCGCTCTGGTGAACAGACGTTCCCCCAGATCCTGGCGGTCACCCCGATAAACTTATAGGTGGCCACCAGATCATCCCGAGCCTGCGCTTTTCCAGGCTAAGGAGCCCCATGGCTCTCAGTCTGTCGTCATACTGATGTAAAAATCACGGTTCGTTTCTTTGGAGGCTCAATGAATATCAATGATCCTTTAGGCACACATTGTTGGTGATACAAAAGGTATATATTTGCAAATAGGGTCAGAGAGAGAGACAAAAGATCAAACGCTCTGCCCCCGGGAACAATCATTAGCAGGCTTTTATCCCCTCTCTTCTGGCACGTGTACAGAAGCAGGAACTCTTACAACTCATTTCCGGTTCATACAAACATGCATGTGAATACGTCAGATCATACATCCCATGTGTATTATAATTAACTACTTAAGTATGCGGGGCAGATAGGCTTAATATGTATTAGCTTATTGCGCGTGCTCAAAAGGGACCCAAGGTTATGAAGGGTTTAAATTCAAGGCTAAGATGGCAATTACTCTTATCTAACCTAAAAAATGTGGGAGCCATGAAAGAAAGTGTGATTTAGTGTAACAAAGAGATAGTAAATTTACAAAACAAGGAGAGAGTGATACCTTAGTACAAAGAGCCCTTGGTAGTTTTCCCTTCAATTTCCAAACCCCCTTCCCTCTCCCATTAAGGAGACAAGGAGGGCTAGCAGCTGTGTTTTTCTAAATCTGCTATTGATAATGTATTTTTAATAATATTTCTAACAATAAGGACTGTTTTCCTGACCTCGGATCATGCGCGTGGCTCTCCTCTGCACTCTCTCAAGCTTCTCCACATCCTTTTTGAATTGCGGAGCCCAAAACTGGACGCAGGACTCCAGCTGCAAATACACAGGTGGCCTGGGAGCAGTTTCCTCTTGCTGCTCTGCGCAGCATCAGTAGTTGGGGTCTTCTGAGGGGGTGGGGAGGGAATGCAGTGGGATCCTAGGGTAGAAAAAAAGGCAGGTAGAATAGAGATGCTAAACAGGGAAGCTCCCACATCTGCTCACTATCCAGAGAGAATGAATGGGTGGTGTCTGCAGAGAGATGAGACTGAGACTTTCCCTCCCCTGCTGTACAGCGGAGCAATGCTAATATATCAGGGCAGTGGCCAGGCTCTGGCTCTTCCCTTCATCTGCTTTGACCCTAGGCTCAGCATGCTTTTCAGCACACAGGCCAGGTGAGCGTGGCAGCTGAGACGGTAATGGAGAGCTCTGCTGCACACAGGCTCATGCTAGGACATCCCTCCCACTGTCTAGATAATGTTGTCTTTTTGACCTGAAATGCAAAAATCTAGAACTCTTGGTTCAGAAATGACAGGTTTCATTAGCCCAACTAGGACGTGGCAAAAAAAAAGATCTTTTTCTGCAAGCTTTCAAGGTCAAAGGCCCTTTCCCAGGCTCAGGGGAAATGAAAGCTGGTACATAGTCCCCGTAGGGAGGGAAGGAACGTCATTTTCGTGCAGAGGGAGCTGGACATGGCCGCCCGTCCCCCTGGGCCCACGAGAGTGTCTCTGGGAGTTGTTCTGAGTTGCTCCTTGTTGTGCAGACCAGGTCGGATCCTTCCCTGGACGTGGCAGGTGGCAGGCAGGGAGCGTTAACCATCTTTCTTGTTGTTCTGCCAGGAAATGTAAAATCTGACACTTAAACAAACTGCCAAAGCCCATTCTGGGCACCAGGGACTTCTCTTTTATTTTTTTTCTCTTTGTGCTTGCTGTGAGTTTCATCTTTCAAAGTGTAGCCGGTTTCAAGTGATGCAAAAAAAGAAAAAAGCAATTGCAACAGCTTCTTGTTGTTGATAGGTGTGCAGAAGTGGCTTTTTTTTTTTCATTCTGCTAGAATCAGCCACATCCGTGTTATGACTCAAACTTTCCAAAGATCCTAACTAGAGGAGACTGGGCAGGCACCTGGCTGGGGTCTGATGACCCCTGTCACCCCCAGTGCTCCTTCCTGCCCATGGCGGGGGTCGGACTCGATGATCTGCCTGGGTCCCCCCCGACTCAGCGATTCTACAACTACCAAGTATGGAACCCCAGCGCCCCCCCGCCAGCTCTGGCTGACGCCGCGCCCCCACGCCCCACGCCCTCGCGTGGCAGCTGGGCGGACACTCCCCGTCATCTTCGTAGCCCCCAGGGCTGGGGGGGACCTCGGGAGACCAGCGCGCCCCGCCCCCACAGACCGCAGGGAGGCAGCTGGGGTCATTAGCGTGAGTTTGCTTTTGCCGCGGTTCAGTGCCGGCGCTTGGACCAGCTCCGCCGGCAGACTGCTCCGGACCGCGGGCGCGGGCAGCAGGAGCCGCCTCCGGCAGCGGCGGGCACGGACTGGGGCGGGCGGCTGCGGAGCGGAGCGAGGGCGAGGGCGAGGAGAGCTTAGCTGAGGTGAGGGGAGCCGAGGGTCGGGACCGCCGGCTCGGGATGGGGGGAGGTCGCGGACTCGGCCGGGGCTCCAGCGCCGGGTTGGGCGGCAATTTGGAAAGTACGGTTCCCTGCTAGCCCTAAAGGGCTCGTGCTTTTCAAGGTAGAGTGTCTGCAATTAGCTATGCAGGAGTTGTATTTCTATAGCGGTAGAGGAAAGCAGAGAAGGCAGGGAGGGGATACAACGCCCTGGGAAGGGCTGGACTTCAGAGGGTTGTTTCAGCCCCCCGTAGGCATAGCATGGTTTAAGGGACAGCATATTTGCCAGCAAGGGTTGGGGGGGCTTTCAGCAGGTCGAATGCGACATTGAATATGTGAATATTATGTAATAAAGTGGGATTCTGGTTCCACAATGTGTTTAATAGTGCCTATTTTTGTTTTTCCCCTCTGATAAAATGGATAAGGGGCTCCAAGAGTGGGTGAGGGAACTTGGAATTATATAAGAAGCAAGGTAAATGATTTCTAAATGGGTTTTCAGCAAGTCACAAGTGATTTTGTTTCTTCTGTGAATGTTAGGAAATTTTGTGAAAGTGAGTTTGTATTAACTTTGTGAAACCTCAGGTGGGTTTCGTTTACTTGTTGTTTTTCTCAATGTGTTTCATAGTGTCAGTTTTTCTAATAAAATGTTTTTTAAAAAAAAAAAAAAAGACTCCGGCCCCGGCCCCGCACCCGCTGCCCGTCGGCAGCTGCCCCGGGCCGGGAGGAGCCCCCGGGGGCGGGGGGCCTGGTCCTGGCTCCGCACACAGACCGCACCCGCCTGGCGCACGCGTACACCCGGGGGCGTGGAAGGTGGCACCTAGTGCAAGCCCGGCGGCCGGTCCCCGTGCCCGTGCTCGCCTGGCCGTGCCCCGGAGCTGCCAGGTTTTCTACACCTTCATCCTGGATGCAGTTACCGCACAAGCGAAGAGTTTTCAGGCCCCTCTTCGTTTCCAGTGCCCTCCACAGGCGCTTAGCTCCAGCTGACCCAACTTATTGATGAGCACCCTAAAGCAGACACAGTTTGTAAGTCACTCGGGCTATTGTGGCCCACAATAACCTGTCATTAGCCTCGCAGTTCAAACACACACGGTACACGTCTCTTCCGCTGCGACTTTCCCGTCGGCCATGCAGAAAACCGTACTGAAGATCTGCACTACACGAGGCAATGAGCTCTCCCTGCCTCCTCTGAACTCGCTCTCAGTTTTCCACATGCAATCATGGGAAACACGTAATGTTGCTAACTTCCCAAGAAAAATCAAGTAACTCCCACAGTCACACGCCCGTCATATTGTGAAGCTGCTGTTCTGGCCACGTCTAGCCATGCTGCTCAGGCAAACTGGGAGGCTAGTTCTTGTTTTTCCTCAAAGGAAAGCCGGGAAGTCGTAGGTAAAGCCGCTGCACTGAAGGAATAAGAGGACTGCAAAGCTGCTTGCTCACAGGTGCCGGCTGGAGGAGGGGAACAGGCTACTAGGAGTTTCAACCCCTCCCCAACCCCCGTTGCCGGCTCCCTCCCTCCCGGCAGGCGTCAGGGGGTTTCTCCTCAGAGCCGGCGCGGGAGCAGCGCGCTTCGCCCGCCTGAGGCCTGCTGCGCGCCGGCACCGCCCGAGGTGTATTAGTGCCGCGGCTGGGGCGGGCGGAGGTGGTGGCGCGGGTGCAGGCGCGGGAGATGTCGGGGAGGGGGAGACACGGAGCCGTTCCGCGGGCGCGGCAGGAAGCAGTGCCGGGGACTCCTGAGGGGAAGAGCGGGGGGCGCTGCGGGGTGCGGGCGGAAGGAGCGGGCACGCGTGGGCTGGGATCCCGGGGCGGGCGGCTCGGGGCCTCCCGGGGAGTGCGGGGCCGGTGGCGGGACTCCTGCCCGGGGCGGGCGGGGCGGGATCCGGGTCTCGTTCCGAGCGGGACTGGGGGTGTTCCCGCCTTCCTGCCGGCGCCGGGCGCGCGCGGGTTCGCATTTCGTTTTCGGTTCCTGCGGTGGTTTTCGGCTTATTTCTAACTTCGTTTTACAGATCTTATTTGACGGGATGGAAGGGTGATACAATTCTTATGAGAGGTTCTTGCGTAGATTTGGATTGATTTCGTAAGTAAATTGTGCTAGAGTATTTTTCGGCTTGAAATTAATATTATTTTGCTTCATTCAGCTTTTTTCGAGTTCTTTTCTCCTGTGTCTTTTTGAGATGTATTTTTTTCGAATGTGTTGGAGAAGTTAGGTAGCTGCATTTAGTTTTTCGTGTTACGGTTCAAATTGGAGTAAGAAAAGATTGTTAGGTTAGTGACTTTTATCGTTATAGTTTTAGTTTTGAGGTCTAGTTGGTTTTATAAATAGTGGAGCGTTATATTTGCAGGTTATAAAATATACGTTTGATATTAGATAAGCGTTTTAGATGTTTT
>NW_028325149.1:0-5218 GCF_052110815.1 Crocodylus siamensis | reverse complement strand
AGTCTCCCACAACAAACACCTTACGCTTTGTCTTGGGGAGAGCGGGGCCAGTAGCTGCGGTCGAGCCTGGGTTGCCTGCGGGAGCCGGCAACTGTGCAGGCTCTGCTGGGGCTGCAAGAGGCGCGAACCTGTTGCTAAGCGCCGGGGAAGGGAGGGGCCTTGGTGCGGGGGGCCTGGGGCCCTTGACCACCTTGGTCCATGCCCCTGACTGGGCAGAGCGGGAGGTCCCAGAGTCCTCCTTAGTCGTGGGCTCTGTCTGGGTGGCCGTCTCTGAGGTGCCCCATGGGGGGGTAGGGAGCCGCAGAGCCTGAGTGGACCCTCGGGGTGCGGCGCGTGCCCATCCATGTGATGCCTCTGGTAGGCTGGCTCCGGCTGGGGCTGACTGCTCTGGGGGGGTCGCAGGCAGGGTCTCGCGCCCTCCCACACCCTCCCCTGCATGAACTCTGCGCTAACTCAAGCGCCTGTTTACGCAGCCTGTTCGCACGGCTCCGGTCGCGGGGCTCCCTGGGGGGCTGGGTCAAGTAGGGGCCTGGGCGGGGGCTTGACCCGGCCCTGCACCAGGCAGCCGCCTCGTCCCAGGGAGTGAGGAGTTAATCCCTTCCCACCACGAGCCCGCTTACCTCCGGCTGTGCTGGGGGTCGGCAGGGGGCTCGGCGGCTGCTGAGGGGGTGTCTGGGGGGCTTCGGGGGAGCGGGGGCACAGCGGGCTTCACCCGCATGTCTCTCACCGCTCCAGAGCCTAATTGAGCTTTTTTCCCCTGTTTGGCGGCCCTTTTAAACTGGCACATTGATAGAATGACCAAGACCCTAGCTCTAATAAATGAGCACACCCCAAATTAGCAGGCAAATCTGGTAACACAGGCTCTGGATAAAGCATGTGAGTAAGCTACTCGAGATCTGGTTAGATATCTAGCTGGCAGTAACTGAGATGTGTGATCAAAAGGCTACCTCAGCCAGACTGTTTGCTCTTTAGCATTTCCAGGATATATAGCTCAATCTTGTACCCTACTTTCACCCTACCGCTGTAATCAATAAAGTCCTCCTTTGTGACCGGTGTAGGAGACTTATTGAGGGGTGGGTCTAAATTATGCCTTTCCTTTTTGCCCCTGACTTGGGGAAGTGCCCCAAGTGCCTCTACTGGGTCAAGTACCCATTGGACTTTAGGCCTGTGTTTCCCCGAGGACACAGAGCCGAGAGTGAGTCCCTCCTTGGGGTGGTGGTGGTGACATTACCCCCAGACTAGCGAGTGTGCTCCAGAAAGGGGTCGGCCAGGCGTAAGGTGCCCCAGGGCGTCATTCAGAGCCTGGCAGGTGGTTGGGAGCAGGGAGGTGGGCGGCTCAACGAGGAGCGCCCCCTACTGGCCCATCACACCTGCATCTCGAGAGTAGATTGTAGTTATTTCACAGCTGACCTGACAGTGGTGAGGGCAGCCCAATGCTCACACAGGAGGAAGATGAGGGGTTGAATGAGTAGTGGGGTTAGATGTCACAGATTCCCAAGGGCAAGAGAACTGTAACAACACCCAGCCTGCAAAGAGCAGAGTTTCTCCCAGAAACTGGAGGAGAGCAGGCCATTGAGGGGCATGCACAGTGTCATGGTAAAGCTTTCACCCCACAATAAAAAAATCACAAGCACAAGGCAAGAAAGGACCTCCTGAAGTCCTCTCCCATTGACTTTGGGGGACAGGAAAGACATGTGTTCCCCTGCATAAACTCAGGATGAAATTGGAGATGCACAAGTCTAAAAAGACTCCAAGCCACAGTGAGTCCACCCCACCCTCGTAACGCCACTCCAGTGATTAATGGCTTTCTGCTAGGAAAGTGGGTCTGATGTCAACATTTAACTTTGGAGCTGGTGCCTCTGTTTATGTCTGTGTGAAGAAGGGTCAAAAGGGCTCCCCTTTGCTACTTGTGGGTGGCCGCACCCAGGGATAGAAGCCCTTCCCCTCAAGTTAAGGAGACTGAGCTCTTGACACCCCCGGGTGTGTGTGCATCTTTCTTGAAGCTTAGAATTGGATGCAGTTTCTTAATCGCAATGCTACCAGTGCTGGGAAGAGCAGACAGCCAGGTCTGACCACTCACTTAGGTTCTTGGCCAGAGTGCAGGACCTCCATCTAACCCAGGAGGTGCACAGCCCCACCGGGGGGGATGCCTTGTTGGACCTAGTGCTGGCCACGGGTGATGACCTGGTGCAGGGGCTGCGGGTGCGCGACCACCTGGGCGACAGCGATCATCGCCTGCTGGAATTCACCATCCAGCACAAGGTGGCAAAGGCCGGCAGCAAGGCAGCAGCCCTAGATTTCAGGAGGGGAGACTTCACTGAGCTAAGGAGGATAGTTGGGGAAGTGCTGAGGTCCCGGAGGGGAGGGGAGGGGAGTCAGGTGTCCAAGGAGAGTTGTCGCTGCTTAAGGAGACGATCCTCCAAGCCCAAAAGAAGGTAATCCCAACATGGATCAAAGGGAGCAGGAGAGCACACAAGCCTCCGTGGCTCACCAAAAGCATCCGGGAATGTCTCCGTGCTAAAAAGGAGGCGTACACCAAATGGAAAGAAGGGGTCATCACCAGGGAGGACTATTCTGTAGTTGCTTGGGGATGTAGGGGCGTAGTTAGGAAGGCCAAGGCAGCGATGGAGCTGGGACTAGCTTCCCAGATTAAGGACAATAAGAAGTCCTTTTTTAAATACATAGGGGGCAAAAAGAAGGTCCCCGGTAATGTGGGGCCCTTGCAGGACACATTGGGAAATGTGGTCATCACACCAGATGGCAAAGCTAACGTGTTTAAGGTTTTCTTTGCCTCCATCTTCCTAAGTAGGGACCAGAACAGCCACATCCCTGCTTGGCCCCCCTCGGGCCCCAGGGAGACACATGTGGGCCATGGGTTAGTAAGGAACTAGTTAGGGAGCTTCTGGAGGGGCTGGACTTATTCAAGTCAGCCGGCCCGGACAATCTCCACCCTAGAGTACTAAAGGAATTCGCCGAGGTCATTGCAGGACCCCTGGCACAGCTTTTTGAGCACTCATGGTGCTCTGGTGTGGTGTCAGAGGATTGGAAGAGGGCCAACGTGGTTCCCATCTTCAAAAAAGGCAGGAAGGAGGACCCGGGAAACTATAGGCCGGTTAGTCTTACCTCGATCCTAAGCAAGCTGTTCGAGAAAATTATGCTGGCACACATCCAGGACGGGCCAGCAGGGGACTGCATGCTTAGGGGCAACCAACAGGGGTTCATCAGTGGCAGGTCCTGTCAGACAAACCTGGTGGCCTTTTACGACCAGATCACCAGATCACGAGATGCAGCGGTAGCAGTGGACGTAGTCTTCCTGGACTTCCGGAAGGCCTTCGACACTGTCTGTCACCCCGTTCTCACTGAGAAACAGGGGGCTGTGGTGTTCCCATCCACACAGTCCAATGGGTCACCAACTGGCTGGAGGGCCGCACCCAGAGGGTGGTGGTGGATGGGTCCTTCTCAACCTGGAGGGACGTGGGCAGCGGGGCCCGCAGGGCTCGGTCCCGGGCCCGCACTGTTCAACATCTTCATCAGTGATTCGGACGAGGGGGTAAAAAACACCCTGTTCAAATTTGCTGATGACACTAAGATGTGGGGGGACGTGGGCACACTAGAAGGAAGCAACAGGCTACAATCAGACCTAGACAGGTTACAGGGGTGGGCGGATGAGAATAGGATGGGTTTCAACACAGACAAGTGCAAGGTGCTGCACCTGGGGAGGAACAACCGGCACCATACCTACAGGTTAGGGACCTCCCCTCTTGTCAGCACGGAGGTGGAAAAGGATCTTGGGGTCATCATTGACTCCAAATTGAACATGGGCTGGCATTGTGGGGATGCAGTCAGGAAGGCCAACCGCACCTTGTCGTGCATCCACAGATGCAACTCAAGCAGGTCCAAGGAGGTGATCCCCCCCCTCTATGGGGCACTGGTCAGGCCGCAGCTGGAGTACTGAGTCCAGGTCTGGGCACCGCACTTCAGGAGGGATGTGGACAGCATGGAGAGGGTCCAGAGGAGGCCACTCATATGATCAGGGGACAGCAGGGCAGGCCCTATGAGGAGAGGCGACGGGACCTGAACCTGTTCAGCCTCCACAAGAGAAGGCTAAGGGGGGATCTGGTGGCGTGTTACAAACTAGTCAGGGGGGACCAGCAGGCACTGGCGGAGTCCCTGTTCCCCCGAGCACTGCCAGGAGTGACCAGGAATAATGGTCACAAGCTGGCAGAGGGTAGATTTAAGCAAGACATCAGGAGGCGTGACTTCACCGTCAGGGCGGGTAGGATCTGGAACCAACTTCCAAGAGAAGTGGTGCAGGCTCCTACCCTCGGGGTGTTTAAGAGGAGGTTAGATGAACATCTTGCTGGGGTCATTTGACCCCAGGAATATTTCCTGCCATGGCAGGGGGTCGGACTAGATGATCTGCTCAGGTCCCTTCCGACCCTAGAAACTATGGGCACAGAGGTGAGATCCTTCCCCCACATCCCCTGCCCCGCATCCTCACATTCCTGGCTCCCCATTTCATCCATTGAACACTTCATTAAAACTAGTACTCCTAATGCTCCCAGGACCTTCCCTGAGTCATTCGAAGCAGCAAGAATTGCCACCCAGAAGGAGCCACCCATTGCTGTACCCTCTGCAACTCCAACATCACCAGCTCAGCCCTGTTTCAAGGTGGCCGTAATTATACCAAGGGCATTCCTCACTCATGCATCAGTCTTGTGAAGCAGCTTCCCACTTGGTGGGTATGTAGCATAACAGACCCTGAAGCATCCCCTGAGCCAACAGACCAGAAGTTCAGCAATGTCAGATACTCAGGAACATCCCACACAATCCACGTGATGTTTGACATGCCAAAGAGCTACAGAGTGAGATTGCAGGGCGCTGGATTATGGGACCACATCTGACATCAGGTGGGGATTAGTCAAGGGAATGACTTTTGTGCCAAAATGATCCCTCCGCACCACAGTCAGCCCCTGGGCTCAGCAGAAAAGCATTCTGGGTGTGGAGATGCCCCTGGACATGAGGTGGGACTTCCTGCCACTGTCCCCACTCACATGGTTTTATCAATTGAAAAGGTAATTTTGCAGTCACAAGGTGCATCTACATATGAGACTTTGCTGTGCACTAGACTAATCTAATGCAGGGGAAGGCAATGTTTTTTGGCTGAGTGCCAACCCCCCCACAACGTCTACCTTGGAAGTTGTCGGAGTGCCAGCAC
>NW_028325148.1:0-5343 GCF_052110815.1 Crocodylus siamensis | reverse complement strand
TGGAGGCTGAAGAGATTCAGGTCCCTCATTCTGTCTTCATAGGGGATCGCCTGCCGGCCCCCGACCATGCGAGTGGCCTCCTCTGGCCCCTCTCCATGCTGTCCACATCCCTCCTGCAGTGCGGCGCCCAGAACTGGACGCAGTCCTCCAGCTGCGGCCTGACCAGCACCGCATAGAGGGGGAGGATCACTTCCCGAGTGTAGGAGTGAGTCTGCCGTCCACTCCCTCTTCCTCAGCACTCCCCTCCCTTGACTAACAAGATGAGAAAAATGAAAGGATGTTATTCCCTGAGGAGAGGGTTCACCTAAGGCAGAGCACCCAGTTGCTTGCTTCCAACATTGGAAGTCTGTATTTTATTCAGAGACAGAAGTATCTCCTTGCTAGTCATGTCATTAGCTGGAGGCAGCAGGCTCACCACTTGAGTCAGTTACTGGTTTAAACCGGAGGCGGTGGACTGGCGCTTGCATCAATTCTGAGTTGCTCCTGCCCAGTAGCCTGTCCCAGAGACTCTGCCACTCTGGCAATGCCAGTCACCTGCTCGGGCACGAACTCTCATGCCTTTCTTCCTGGATCCGTACAGCCAGATCACAGGCTCCTTCTGCCCCCGAGGGAAATCTCATGATTCCCTGGAGTACTAATAATGCACCACCCCTTTAGTCATCCCTCGCCTGACCAACGTCACATAAAGGGGGAGGATCACCTCTTTGGACCTGCTCGAGATGCATCTGTGGATGCATGACAAGGTGCGGTTGGCCTTCCTGACCGCGTCCCCACACTGCCGGCCCATGTTCATCTTGGCATCAATGATGACTCCAAGATCCTTTTCTGCCTCTGCCCTGATGAGAAGGGAGGTCCCCAGCCTGTAGGTATGGTGCCGGTTGTTCCTCCCCAGGTGCAGCACCTTGCACTTGTCCGTGTTGAATCCCATCCTGTTCTCATCCGCCCACCCCTGTAACCTGTGTAGGCCTATTGTAGCCTATTGCTCCCTTCTAGTGTGCCCACATCCCCCCACATCTTAGTGTCATCAGCAAATTTGAACAGGTGCTTTTTACCCCTTCATCCGAGTCATAGTTTCATAGTCACTGATGAAGATGTTGAACAGTGCGGGCCCGAGGACCGAGCCCTGGGGGACCCCACTGCCCACGGCCCTCCACGTTGAGAAGGACCCATCCACCACCACCCTCTGGGTGCGGCCCTCCAGCCAGTTGGCGACCCATTTGACTGTGTGGGTGTCGACACCACAGCCCCCAGTTTCTTAATGAGAACGGGGTGAGAGACAGTGTCAAAAGCCTTCCGGAAGTCCAGGAAGACGATGTCCACTGCTCCCCCTGCGTCTAATGATCTGGTGATCTGGTCATAAAAGGCCACCAGGTTGGTCTGACAGGACCTGCCACTGATGAACCCGTGCTGGTTGCCCCTAAGCATGCAGCCCCCGCTGGCCCCTTGTGGATGTGTGCCAGCATAATTTTCTCAAACAGCTTGCCTAGGATGGAGGTAAGACTAACCGGCCTATAGTTTCCCGGGTCCTCCTTCTTACCCTTTTTGAAGATGGGAACGATGTCGGCCCTCTCCCAGTACTCTGGCACCACACCAGAGCACCACGAGTGCTCATACAGCCACGCCAGGGGTCTTGCAATGACATCAGCCAATTCCTTTAGTACTCTAGGGTGGAGATCATCTGGACCGGCTGACTTGAATACATCCAGTCCCTCCAGAAGCTCCCTGACTAGTTCCTCACTAACCCGTGGCCCAGGTGTGCCTCCCTTGGGGCCCGAGGGGGCCCAGCAGGGAGGTGGCTGTTCTGGTCCCTTCTTAGGAAGACGGAGGCAAAGAAATTGTTAAACATGTTAACTTTGTTGTCTGGTGTGACGACCAAATTTCCCAATGCATCCTGCAAGGGCCCCACGTTACCCAGAACCTTCTTTTTACCCCCTATGTATTTAAAGAAAGACTTCTTATTGTCCTTGATCTGGGAAGCTAGTCCTAATTCCATCTCTGCCTTGGCCTTCCTAACTGCCCCGCTACATCCCCGAGCGACTGAAGTATAATCATCCCTGGTGATGTCCCCTCCTTTCCATTGGGTGTAAGCCTCCCTTCTGGCAGGGAGACATTCCTGGATGAATGGAGGCTTGTGTGCCCTCCTGCTCCCTTTGATCCTCATTGGGATTACCTTCCTTTGGGCTTGGAGAATCATCTCCTTAAGGAGCGACCACTCTCCTTGGACACCTGGCTCCCCCCCCCCCGGGACCTCAGCGCTTCTCCAACTATCCTCCTTAGCTCGTTGAAGTCTGCCCTCCTGAAATCTAGGGCTGCTGCCTTACTGCAGGCCTTTGCCACCTTGCGCTGGATGGTGAATCCCAGCAGGCGACGATCGCTGTCGCCCAGGTGGTCGAGCACCCGCAGCCCCCTCACCAGGTCCTCACCCGTGGCCAGCACCAGGTCCAACAAGGCGTCCCCCCCGGTGGGGCTGTGCACCCCCTGGGTTAGATGGAGGTCCTGCACTCTGGCCAAGAACCTGACGTGAGCGGTCAGACCTGGCTGACTGCTCTTCCCAGCAGATGTCCAGGAAGTTCAGGTCCCCCATGACTACCACATCCTGAGCCTTCACGACCTCTGTGAGCTGACCCAAGAGTTCCTGGTCAAGCTCTTCTCCCTGGTTGGGAGGTCTGTAGTAGACCCCCACCATTAAGTCTCTTTCCCCTTGACTGCCTTGTACTCTAACCCAAAGCACTTCAGAGTGCCCCTCCCCTGGCTCCTTGCTGATTGACGAGGATGTGTATTCCTCCTTAATATAGAGTGCCATGCCCCCACCTTTCCTTCCTATTACTTGGTACCTTCTTTTTACCCGCTACATATTTAAAAAAGGACTTCTTGTTATCCTTGATCCGGGTTGCTAGTCTCAGTCCCATCTCTGCCCTGGCCTTCCTAACAGCCCCCTGCAGTCTCAAGCAATGGAGGTATAATCCTCCTTGGTGATGGCCCCTCCTTCCATTGGTGTTCGCCTCCTTTTTGGCTTTGAGATGTTCCCGGATGCTTTTTGGTGAGCCTTGGGGGCTTTTGAGTGCTCTTGCCCTCTTTGATCTATGTGGGGATTGTCACCCTTTGGGCTTTCCTTCAGGAATGACCTCTCTTCTTGCACATCCGACTCCCCTCCCCTCCCCTCCAGGACCTCAGTGCCTCCCTGACTAGTTTCCTTAGTTTGGGGGCTGGACTTGATGATCTTGTGAGGTCCCTTCCAGCCCTAATGTCTAATGTCTATGAAATCATAGTTTGATGTTGTGGCAGAAAGCCACCTTGTTTCTCCCCAAAATCTCTGCCCTGTGACACTGTGACTAAAATCTCTGTCCTGTGACTCTGTGATTAGATGGGCCAGCACGGAGGATTCACACCTCAGCCTGTCTCTTTAGGTAACCTGAGCTGGCTGCAGTCCTGAGGGAGGGGGAACCTGCTCCCTCTGCCTACGGGACTGGCATCAATCACCTGGGGCTGGGGGGGGGTTCTACCTGGGGAGCTGGAATCTGCCCGGTAACAGGTGATGGATTTCAAATTGGTTGGCTGACAGCCAGCCGGGGCTGACCTCCACTGGCCCAGGTGACTGAGGTCACAGGGGCTGTATAGGTTGCGGTGGGGGAAGGAGGCTCTCTTCTCTCTTCGGCCATGAGGTGAAGCAGCAGCAAAGCAGGGGAGACAGAGGGGCCTTGCCATCGGGACCTAGCTCTCTCTCTCACCCCAGACTCCAGAGGGGAAACTGGAGAACTCTGGAAGATGCTTGTGAGTAAGCTACTCAGATCGGATTAGATATCTAGCTGGCAGTAACACAGATGCGTGATCAAAAGGCTACCTCAGCCACACTGTTTGCTCTCTAGGATTTCTAAGATATTGCTCAACCCTGTACCCTAGTTTCCCCTACCCCCTGTAATCAATAAAGTTCTCCTTTTTGACTGGTGTGGGAGACTTATTGAGGGGTGGGTCTAAATTACGCCTAGAGAGACCCCTTAGGTCTGCGGACTAAGGGAGACTTTACTTTTTGCCCCCTTGACTTGGGGAAGTGCCCCAAGTGCCTGTACCGGGTCGAGTACCCGTCAGACTATTAGGCCTGTGTTTCCCCGAGGACACAGGGCCGAGACAGTCCCTTCTCGGGGTGGTGGCAGCACGTTACCCCCAGACTAGTGAGTGTGCTCCGGGAGAGGGGTCGGCCGAGCATAAGGCGCCCCTAGGGAGGCATTCGGAGCCTGGCAGGGGGTCGGGCACAGGGAGGTGGGCGGCTCAACACAGGAGCGCCCCCTACTGGCCCGCCACACATGTCATCTGCAAATTTGGACAAGGTACTTTCAACATCTTTATCCAAATCACTGATGAAGATATTAAACAGCACTGGTCCAAGGACAAAGTCCTGGGGGACACGAGTGCCCACATCCCTTCAGGGAGAAACCTCCCCATGCACCACCACTCTCTGGGTGCATCCCAGAAGCCAGTTTTTCATCCACCTTACTGTGAAAAATCCCACATAACAGCTACTCAAGGCCCTAGCACATGGGGGGCAGGCAGGGCTGGGGCCAGGCCCCAGAGCCCGGTACGGGTGCAGACTGCCCCAACCACTCTGCTGGCCAAAAGGTTGAGCACCGCTGCCCTCGGGCCTGACCCAGGCACTGCCCCATTCAGTGCAGGTCCTGCCCATCTGCCTGGGGAGAACCATCACTGAGGACATCTCCCCTCTGCCTGTTCTTGTGATAAAAAGGAAACTCGGGTCCAAACCTGCAACAAGCAGCACCCAAATCCCACCCCCTTCCCCTGACCGGCTGCCCCGGTCTCATTTGATATGCCAGCTATTTGCAATCCCATAGCAAGGATCTCTGCTCTGGCAAGATAAGACCTGTGGAAAGTAAAATAAGTGCAGTTTTATGGGCTACATGAGGGCTGAAATGAAGGTGTTTGAAAGGTGTGAATGGGCTGTAGCTCAATGTTTTTTGCTCTTCCCTCTCCTCCTGCCTGGGCCCCTCTGGAGGCCACCCTGGGGACATGTGGGCCTGGGAGCCCAGAGCAGCTGGAGAATCCACTGTCCCCCCCGGTGCCAGGCACAGCAGTGACGAGCCCTTCCTGCTCCCCTGCACCAAGGCCTGGGCACGGCCTGGCTCCAAGGGCTTTTCCTAGCACTTAGTGTGGCAGTAAAGAGTTGCAATGACCCACACAACACCAGTAATGATGCCCACAGTCAGCATTGGGTTGGACTCTGGAAGAGGGAAGGGGTGTGTGAGTGAGGGGAACCCCCAGACCTACCCCCAGTGCTGCACGGGCTCAGTGCCCCCTCCCCATCAGTACCCCTGCATCCTCAGACCTCCCAAT
>NW_028325147.1:0-5376 GCF_052110815.1 Crocodylus siamensis | reverse complement strand
TAGAATTTCTCTGTGGTCCCAGCACAATCAAAAAAGAACATATCAAGGTACAGCTAATTAGGCACTTCAGATAGGGAATAGATAAGGCTGGAATCTGATAGTCTGCCCGGACGTAATTAATCTCTGTATCCCCAATTTCAAAATATCATCCCTCTTTTATATTCATCTATTCTCATCACTGAAGATGCTTGGCTTACCTCCTTGGTTAATCTATACATTTGCACTGGCACATGTTAAACATGCATCAGTATAAAGAAGGGGGGTACCAACTTGTACGCAGATCAGAAAAACACATTATGCTTACAATTCTTCAACTGTTTTTTTTCCTTTTGTCCAGGACACCCCAGATCAATTCTCGCTTTTCCAAGACTCTAATCTGTCTCTTTTCTAGCTGCTTAACAGTAAAATCTAGATGTGCAATTAACTTACAGTAGTATTTTTCCTAAAACTTTCTTAGGCAACAAAGGGTAATTGAAGGCAGCCAGACTGGCCTCTCCCCTCACCAGAACAATTTGCTACAAGCATGAAGAATCAGACCCCATCGTGGCTCATGTTAAACCATCAATCACGGCTATCAGCTCCCATTGTGGGATCTCAGGGCTGGGGAAACAGAGAGGGAATTATTCTTATCCTCCTCTTGTGTGCGGGAAGACTGAGCTACGGTGAGGTGAGGAGACAAATTGTCTTACATGTACCACTGTTTCTGGCTGTGATTTGTCTCAGGTTGGACCTAGAAGTGGGAGATGAAGTCTTTTGGGCTCAAATTAATTGAGCAAAGGAGAAGTAATACGCAGGAGTCAGAAATGCAGCAGCCAGGACTCCTGCATCCCCAACCCCTGCTTTTAATGCTAGCCCACGCTGACTCTCTGAATCTGGAGGGCTGCTGAAGGGAAAATCTGCTTGCCTTACCTCATGTCACGAGCGAGGGCAGGAACTGCCGTTCTTTTCTGGGATCCATGCACCCCCCTCCCCACCCACCTGCCCTGAGCTCATACATATACATTTCCAGGACCCTAGGGAGCTGAGCTCTGTATGGAAGAGCCTTGGCCACACTGCAGGGAGGAAAATTAACCCTCTCCCTGTTGCTCCGCCGAAGTAGGGAATATATTGATAGACATGTCGGTGACATCAGATGCATCAGATCTCAGAGAAATTCTCATCACTGTCCATGTCCTGCCATGTCTACTAATTGCTTCTTCATGAAAGCTGCCCAGACTGTCTAGCATTCAGGAGCCCACCTTACACAAAATTGGTGGTGGAACTGTGCCAGTATTAATTGCTGCAGCTTCCGGAGCCATATTTCTGGACCTGTGGTGTGTCCCATGGGTCAGATAGTTTCACAGTTTCTAGGGTCGGAAGGGACCTGAGCAGATCATCTAGTCCGACTCCCTGCCATGGCAGGAAAGATTACTGGGGTCAAACGACTCCAGCAAGGTGTTCATCTAACCTCCTCTTAAACACCCCCAGGGTAGGAGCCTGCATCACTTCTCTTGGAAGCTGTTTCCAGACCCTAGCCGCCCTGACCGTGAAGTAGCGCCTCCTGATATCTAGCCTAAATCTACCCTCTGCCAGCTTGTGACCGTTATTCCTGGTCACTCCTGGCGATGCTCGGGGGAACAGGGACTCCCCCAGTGCCTGCTGATCCCCCTGACTAGTTTATAACAGTCACATCAGAATCTCAGCTCTCAAAAAAAAAAAATTTCCAGCCCTTGGCAATGGGGACACAGGCATAAAAACACTATGCCCCAAAGGTTAACTATCCAAAGGCTAATAGGGGAAATCCAAATTGCAGTACTGTAAACGAATCTCAAAATTTTGTGTAAGGTGGGCTCCTGAATGCTAGACAGTTGGGGTTGGCAATACAGTGTGACCACAGGGTTAGTAGCTTTCCTCAGCTTCATACGGGGATATTATTCCAAGTTACACCACATTTGACCATTTTGTTACACGTGCTTGTGCTCGTTTGTTGTACTTTGTGAGGTCTTTCATTGCGCACATGCCTTCAAGCAGGAGCATTGCAGCAGGTGCTGCACAGTCTGATGCTCTGTGCCAGTCACAGGTGGTGGTACCAATGGTATAGCCCCACTCCTTCATTAGTTCCTTGGAGTGTCCAACCCAGGTAAGTAGGCGGTTGAGACATTGCCACCTTTGCCATGGTTCATCAGCTCCTGGTGGCAAGGACACAGATGCTGAAAAGTCCATTCTTCTACTGTCAGAGGTATTTTCTTCACCCTCTCGTTCCACATCCGTAGTCATGTCTCCTTGGGTGTGGCATCGAGAGCTTGGCTGTTGGCGGGGAAATTCCTGCGTGACTGCAGACGTTTGTGTGCCGCGGGACGGTTGTACCGCAGGTGTCTCACTTCTTGAGTTTGTCTTGATCATTCTGTCCTGCTGGCCACTGCTCTTTGGATGTCGAGCAGAGCAATGCCAGCCACTAGGTGCACTGTTTAGGCTGGCAAGCTTCAGACATCTGGTGATGTATTGGCAGCTGTCGTTCAGAATGGGGTCAAGGCACTTAGCGTATGTGGATCTCCCCCATACAGGACGTGCATATCTGGCAGAGGAGCTGAGGGCCAGAGCAGTGTTTCGGATGGTTGAGGGGTTAGGACCCCACTTCGAGAGGAGCTTATATAGAACATTGTGCCGAGTGCTCACCTTTGCTTTTGTCTTTGCGGCGTGTTCTTTGTGTGAGAGGGTTTGTATGGGGGACATAGCAGAAGCGTTCACGTCGTGACTCCTGTCAGGTCGTACCTAGTAATACCTGCAAATTCTGCCAAACTCCAAACTGTGATTTTGAATCTGGAATAATAACAAAACAACAACAACGTTGATGATGATGATGATGATGAAGTGACAGCTAACTGTCTGGGCAGCTTTCATGAAGAAGCAATTAGTAGACATGGCAGGACATGGGCAGTGATGAGAATTTCTCTGAGATCTGATGCATCTGATGTCACCGACATGTCTATCAATATATTCCCTACTTCGGCGGAGCAACAGGGAGAGGGTTAATTTTCCTCCCTGCAGTGTGGCCAAGGCTCTTCCATACAGAGCTCAGCTCCCTAGGGTCCTGGAAATGTATATGTATGAGCTCAGGGCAGGTGGGTGGGGAGGGGGGTGCATGGATCCCAGAAAAGAACGGCAGTTCCTGCCCTCGCTCGTGACATGAGGTAAGGCAAGCAGATTTTCCCTTCAGCAGCCCTCCAGATTCAGAGAGTCAGCGTGGGCTAGCATTAAAAGCAGGGGTTGGGGATGCAGGAGTCCTGGCTGCTGCATTTCTGACTCCTGCGTATTACTTCTCCTTTGCTCAATTAATTTGAGCCCAAAAGACTTCATCTCCCACTTCTAGGTCCAACCTGAGACAAATCACAGCCAGAAACAGTGGTACATGTAAGACAATTTGTCTCCTCACCTCACCGTAGCTCAGTCTTCCCGCACACAAGAGGAGGATAAGAATAATTCCCTCTCTGTTTCCCCAGCCCTGAGATCCCACAATGGGAGCTGATAGCCGTGATTGATGGTTTAACATGAGCCACGATGGGGTCTGATTCTTCATGCTTGTAGCAAATTGTTCTGGTGAGGGGAGAGGCCAGTCTGGCTGCCTTCAATTACCCTTTGTTGCCTAAGAAAGTTTTAGGAAAAATACTACTGTAAGTTAATTGCACATCTAGATTTTACTGTTAAGCAGCTAGAAAAGAGACAGATTAGAGTCTTGGAAAAGCGAGAATTGATCTGGGGTGTCCTGGACAAAAGGAAAAAAAACAGTTGAAGAATTGTAAGCATAATGTGTTTTTCTGATCTGCGTACAAGTTGGTACCCCCCTTCTTTATACTGATGCATGTTTAACATGTGCCAGTGCAAATGTATAGATTAACCAAGGAGGTAAGCCAAGCATCTTCAGTGATGAGAATAGATGAATATAAAAGAGGGATGATATTTTGAAATTGGGGATACAGAGATTAATTACGTCCGGGCAGACTATCAGATTCCAGCCTTATCTATTCCCTATCTGAAGTGCCTAATTAGCTGTACCTTGATATGTTCTTTTTTGATTGTGCTGGGACCACAGAGAAATTCTAATTTAGCATTAAAAATGATCTAGTTCAGATTTTATGAAAGGCTTTTCACTAACCGCCTGGCTGCTCTTAAGTCTTTTAGAGTCTGAAACTTAAAAGGTTTTCTATTTTGGTTGAACCTAGTAAGAGCAGTTAGGCAGAGACTTAAGAGTAAAGGGCAAAAGGGTGAATTGGTAACATATTCCAGGTGCAGGCATGGCAGGCAGGGAGAGTGTTTGTTGTCTCCTGGTCTTGGTAAAAATGGGAGTGACACCACTGGTGTGCCACAGCATGGCAAAAGGAATTGTTTTGTGGGGCTGTGGGTAGATTTGAGTTGCAGGTGGAAGCACTTGTGGGCTATGGTGCAATGGGGCATGGGTGGCTCTGATCAGAAATGAGACCCCCACAGCAAGGAAGCGCCCTATCCACCATGCTGTGCAGATGCACGCTCAGATTTCAGCTGGTGATTGTCAGAAATGCAAACAGGATCTCTCCCGTGCATTTCCGTGCTAATAACAGCTCCATGGGACTTCAGCAAGAAATATGCCTTTTGGTTCTGGGGAATGGCGTAGATCTGACTGACACAGGACACACGGGGAGGAAGAAGAAACCAATTCAACCAGCACACTAAGAAGAAACCAGTTAAAGTCACAGATCGGTGGGGCTGTTACACTCATTACACTGTGGCCATTACACTCTCCTGCTCCTTTAATTGTGCCCTGAGACCACCCCTCCGCTCCTTTCTCTGCTAGAGGAAGAGCAGCGCAGAGACTGGCAGCAGAGAAGTTGAGTGGTGGAGTCTTAAGCAGATGAGCTTGGCTCTGTGACTAGGCACCAGTGGGAGGTGCTGAGGGCCATACAGATGATGTGCAGAGGGAACCAGGACCAACAATCCTGCCTGGGAGAAGATGAATGAACTGTTTTCCCAGCTTCTGCTAGCACTTACGAATTCATGTGGAGACATGGAGAGAGAAGGACATAAAAAGGCAGGCAAGAAAAGGGGAGAAAGAGGAGAGTGAGTGAAGGAATACGAGATGCTTAGGAATGTTCCAGTTCTACATGTTTCAGCAACTAAGACATTTCTAGGGTAAAGGAAGCTTCACGGGCACTTCCCTGACAACCTGAACCAAAAAAGAGATTGGACAAAGTCCAGCTGGCCTCTTGCTCTTTCAGTGCTCATTCTTTCCTTTTAATCTGTATATTAATGTGGATAACAGGTTGGTCCCAGGCTGGAAGGTAAGAGACCTGGGTTCTGTTTCCATCCCACCACTGATCTGCTGGGTACCCTTTGGCAAATCCCTTCACCACTCCATGCCTCCGT
>NW_028325146.1:0-5452 GCF_052110815.1 Crocodylus siamensis | reverse complement strand
CCCATTGACTTCCCTGGCGTTCACATGGTCGCTGCAGGACCCCATAGGTTCGCAAGGGGTTGACATGGCGGATTCGAGGCCCCATTCACTTGCTTTGGGTTGACCTAGTGTCTGCAAGGCCCCATTCGCTTACCTGGGGTTGACCTGGTGGAAGCAAGGCCCCATTCACTTACCTGGGGTTGACCTGGTGGTTGCAAGGCCCCATTAGCTTGCTTGGGGTTAATCTGGTGGCTGCAAGGCCCCATTCGCTTGCATTGGGTTGTCCTGGTGGCTGCAAGGCCCCGTAGGCTTCCCTGAGTTACACCTGGTGGCTGCAAGGCCCCATTGACATACCTGGCGTTCACCTGGTCGGTGCAGGACCCCATAGGCTCGCAGGGGGTTGAAGTGGTGGCTGAAAGGCCCCATTCACTTGCCTGGAGTGGACGTGGTACCTGCAAGGCCCCATTTGATTACCTAGGCTTGACCTGGTGGTTGCAAGCCCCATTTGCTTGCAGGGGTTGACCTGGTGGCTGCAGGGCCCCATTCGCTTGCATTGGGTTGAATTGGTGGCTGCAATGCCCCTTCACTTCCCTGGGGTTGACCTGGTGGCTGCACGGACCCATTCATTAGCATTGGGGCTTGACCTGTTGGCTCCAACGCCCCATTCGCTTAACCACGGTTGACCTGGTGATTGCAACACCCCATTCACTTACCTGTGGTTAACCTGGTGGCTGCAAGGCCCCATTCCCTTACCTGGGGTTGACCTGGTGGCTGCAAGGCCCCATTCACTTCCCTGGGGTTGACCTAGTGGATGCCAGGCCCGATTCACTTGCCTGGGGTTGACGTGGGCTCCAAAAGTCCCCTTAGGCATGCCTGTGGGTCACCTGGTGGCTGGAAGGCCCCATTCGCATACCTTGTGTTTTCCTTCTGGCTGTCAGGCCCCATCCGCTTACCTGGGTATAACCTGCTGGCTCCAAGGCCCCATTCGCTTCAATTGGGTTGACGTTGTGGCTGCAAGGCCACATTCGCTTCCCTGGGGTTGACCTGTTGGCTGCAAGGCCATTTTGGCTTGCCTGGGGTTGAACTTGTGGCTGCAATGCCCCATTCGCTTGGCTGGGGTTGACCTGGTGGCTTCAAGGACACATTCACTTTCATTGGGTTGACATGCTGCCTGCAAGGCCCCATTCACTTGCCTAGGGTTGACCTAGTGTCCGCAGGGCCACATTCACTTGCAGGGGTTGACCTGGTGGGTGAAAGGACAAATTTGCTTGCATTGGGTTGACCTCGTGGCTGCAAGGCCCCATTAGACTACCTGGGTTTGACCTGGTGGCTGCGAGGCCCCATTCGCTTGCATTGGGTTGACCTGGTGTCTGCAGGGCCTTGTTTGATTACCTGGGATTGAACTGGTGGCTGGAAGGCCGCATTCGCTTGCAGGCGTTTGAGCTGGTGGCTGCAAGGCCACATTCTCTTCCCTGGGATTGACCTGGTGGCTGAAAGGCCCCATTCACTTGCAGGGGTTGACCTGGTGGTTGCACGGCCCCATTCGCTTGCATTGGGTTGACCTGGTGGCTGCAAAGCCCCATTCACTTTACCTGGGGTTTCACCTGGTGACTGTAGGGCACCATAGGCTTGCAGGGGGTTGACCTGGTGGCTGCAAGGCCCCATTCGCATACCTGGCCTTGACGTGGTCGATGCAAGGCCCCATTCGCATACCTGGGGTTGACCTGGTGTTTGGCAGCCCCATCCGCTTGCAGGGGTTTACATGGAGGATGCAAGGCCCCATTCGCTTAGCTGGGGTTGACCTGGGGGCTGCAAGGCCCCATTCACTTACCTGGGGTGGACCTGGTGGTTGCAAGGCGGCATTCGCTTGCATTGGGCTGACCTGGTGGCTGCAAGGCCCCATTCACTTGCATTGGGTTGACCTGTTGTCTGCAAGGCCCATTCACTTACCTGGGGTTGATCTGGTGGCTGCAAGGCCCCATTCGCTTGCAAAGGTTTGACCTGGTGTCTGCAAGGCCACATTCGCTTACCTGGGGTTGACCTGGTGTATACAAGGCCCCATTTCCTTACCTGGGGTTGACCTGGTGGCTGCAAGGCCTATTTCACTTACCTGGGGTTCACGTGGTGGCTGCAGGGCCCCATAGGCTTCCAGGGGGTTGACCTTGTGTCTGCAATGACCAATTCGCTTACCTGGGGTTGACCTGGTGGCTGCAAGGACACATTCACTTGCCTGCGGTTGACCTGATGGCTGCAAGGCCCCAGTCACTTGCAGGGGTTGACCTGGTGGCTGCAAGGCCCCATTCGCTAGCATTGGGTTGACGTGGTGGCTGCAAGGCCCCTCACGCTTGCAGGGGATTGGTCTGGTGGCTGCAAGGCCACATTCGCTTGCCTGGGGGTGACCTGGTGGCTTCAAGGCCGAGTTCTCTTGCGCTGGGTTGACTTGGTGTCTGCAAGCCCCATTCGCTTGCCTGGCGTTGACCTGGTGTCCGCAAGGCCCTTTCACTTGAATTGGGTTGAACTGGTTTCTGCAAGGCCCCACTTACTTCAAGGGGTTTCATCTGGTGGTTGCAAGGCCCCATTCACTTGCAGGGGTTGACCTGGTGGCTGGAAGGCCCCATTCGCTTGCCTGGGGTTGACACGGTGGCTGCAAGGCCACATTAGCTTACCAGGGGTTGACCTGGTGGCTGCAAGGCCCGACTCACTTGGGGGGGTTGACCTGGTGGCTGCAAGGACCGATTCGCTTCCCTGGGGTTGACCTGGTGGCTGTAAGGTGCCATTCGCTTGCAGGGGGTTGACCTGCTGGCTGCAAGGCCACATTCGCTTCCCTCGGGTTGACCTGGTGGCTGCAAGGCCCCATTCGCTTACCTTGGGTTGACTTGGTGTCTGCAGGGAGCTATAGGCTTGCAGAGGGTTGACCTGGTGGCTGCAAGGCCCCATTGTCTTGCATTGGGTTAACCTGGTGTCTGCAAGGCCCCATTCGCTAACCTCAGGTGAACCTGGCGTATGCAAGGCCCCATTCACTTACCTGGTGTTAAGCTAGTGGCTGCAAGGCGCGATTCGCTTGGATATGGCTTACCTGGTGTCTGCAAGGCCCTGTAGGCTTGCCTGCATTACACCTGGTGGCTGCAAGGCCCCTTTCACTTGCCTGTGGTGGACCTGCACACTGCAAGGCCCCATTCGCTTGACTGGGGTTGACGTAGGCTCCAAAAGTCCCCTTCGGCATGTCTGGGGTTCACCTGGTGGCTTCAGGGCCCCATAGGCTTCCAGGGGTTTGACCTGGTGGCTTCAAGGCCGCATTCTCTTGCATTGGGTTGATGTGGTGTCTGCAAGGCCCCATTCGCTAACCTGGGGTGAACCTGGCGTATGCAAGGCCCCATTCACTTACCTGGTGTTAAGCTAGTGGCTGCAAGGCGCGATTCGCTTGGATATGGCTTACCTGGTGTCTGCAAGGCCCTGTAGGCTTGCCTGCATTACACCTGGTGGCTGCAAGGCCCATTTCTACTTGTCTGGGGTGGACCCGCACACTGCAAGGCCCCATTCGCTTGACTGGGGTTGACGTAGGCTCCAAAAGTCCCCTTAGGCATGTCTGGGGTTCACCTGGTGGCTTCAGGGCACCATAGGCTTCCAGGGGTTTGACCTGGTGGCTTCAAGGCCGCATTCTCTTGCATTGGGTTGATGTGGTGTCTGCAAGGCCCCTTTCGCTTACCGGGGGTGGACCTGGTGTTTGCAAGGACCCATTCGCTTCCATTGGGTTGAGCTGGTGGCTGCAAGGCCCCATTCACTTGCATTGGGTTGATCTGGTGTCGGCAAGGCCCCATTCGCTTACCTTGGGTTGACCCGGTGTCTGCAAGTCCGCATTCGCTTTTATTGGGTTGACCTGGTGTCTGCAAGGCCCCATTCGCTTACCTTGGGTTCTCCTGGTGGCTGCAAGGCCGCATTCGGTTGCATTGGGTTGACCTGGTGTCTGCAAGGCCCCATTCACTTACGTGGGGGTGACGTGGTGGCTCTAGGGGCCATTCGCTTGCATTGGGTTGACCTGGTGGCTGCAATGGCGCATTCAGTTGCCTGGGGTTGACCTGGTGGCTGTAAGGGCTTATTCGCTTGAATTTGGTTGACCTGGTGTCTGCAAGGCACCATTCGGTTACCTGGGGTTGACCTGGTCGCTGCAAGGCCCCATTCAGTTGCCTCGGGTTGACCTGCTGGCTGCAAGGCCCCATTAGCTTGCATTGGGTGGACGTGGTGTCTGCAAGGCCCTGTAGGCTTGCCTGAGTTACACCTGTTGGCTGCAAGGCCCCGTTACCTTGAAGGGGGTTTACCTGGTGGCTGCAAGGCCACTTTCGCTAGGATTGGGTTGACCTGGTGGCTGCAAGGCCCCATTAGCTTACCTGGGGTTGCCCTGGGGGCTGCAAGGCCCCATTCGCTTGAATTGGTTTTGACCTGGTATCTGCAAGGCCCCATTCACTTACCTGGGGTTGACCTGGTGTCTGCAAGGCCCCGTAGGCTTGTCTGAGTTACACCTTGTGGCTGCAAGGTCCCATTCGCTTGCCTGTTGTTGACCTGTTGGTTGCAAGGCCCCATTCGCTTACCTGGGGTTGACCTATTGGCTGCCAGGCCCCATTCGCTTATCTGGGGTTGACCTGGTGTCTGCAAGGCCCCATTACCTTACCTGGGGGTGACCTGATGGCTGCATTGACCCATAGGCTTGCAGGGGGTTGACCTCCTGGCTGCAAGGCCCCATTCGCTTGGCTGGGGTTGACCTCGTGTCTGCAAGGCCCCATTTGCTTACGGGGGTTCACCTGGGGCTCCAAGGCCCATTCGCTTACCTGGGGTTGACCTGGTAGCTGAAAGGCCCCATTCGCTTGCCTCGGGTTGACCTGGTCGCTACAAGGCCCCATTCGCTTGCAGGCGGTTGACCTGGTGGCTCCAAGGCCACATTCGCTTTAGGCGGTTGCCCTGGTGGCTGCAGGACCCCATAGGCTCGCAGGGGGTTGACGTGGTGGCTTTAAGGCCCCATTCGCTTAAATGGGGTTGATCTTGTGGCTGCAAGGCCCCATTCGCTTACCTGGGGTTGGACCTGGTGGCTGCAAGGCCCCATTCGCTTACCTGGGGATGACCTGGTGGCTTTAGGTCCCCATAGGCTTGCAGGGGGTTGACCTGGTGGCTGCAAGGCCACATTCGCTTGCCTGTGGTTGACGTTGTGGCTGCAAGGCCCCATTCGCTTGCATTGGGTTGACCTGGTGTCTTCAAGGCCCCATTCGCTTGCATTGGGTTGACCTGGTGTCTGCAAGGCCCCATTCGCTTTACCTAGGGTTGACCTGGTGTCAGCAAGGCCCCATGAGCTTACCTGGGGTTAACCTGGTGACTCCAAGGCCCCATTCACTTATCTGGGGTTTAAGTGGTGGCTGCAGGGCCCCATAGGCTTGCAAGGGGTTGACCTGGTCAATGCAAGGCCCCATTCACTTACCTGAGGTTA
>NW_028325145.1:0-5553 GCF_052110815.1 Crocodylus siamensis | reverse complement strand
TTTTAAAAATGTATAGCAAGTTTTCCAGTTATCAAGCTTAAAAGGCTTCAAAATGAAGCATGCTTAATCTAAGTTTCAGAAATAACAAAGTGATGAAAATATTCTATTCATTTTAAAGCTCAAAAATATAAGTTACTCCCACAGTAGTTTAAGGCCTCACTCAAGATTCCTGAAGTTATGCAATGGGAAGTAACGGATATACCTGTATTTCGTGGTGACCTTGTAATCACCAAGGTGTAGGTGGTTGGGGTGGCTCACCTGAATGGGAAGGCACGGTTCAAAGCTAAGTAACTATCATGTGCTTCCCTTGATATTTTCAGGTTGGAGCTTGCACTCCCTAAGAAGTGACGGGAGCTCTGGAGCTGACAGAAAAGACCCATCCCTGCCTCCTGGGGACGTAGAATATGATGATGTTGGAGATGGCTTTCCTGGGACATTGATATAAGAACATCTGTGTTTAGAGCATATGCCCTGTGAGGACATAAATGCTATACGATTAGATGGCTCTTCTTTGAAATGCTGACTGGGCCAGAGAGTCACTAGAGACAGGTTCTGCATAGCAGGTAGCCTGACCAGCTTCTTCTAGAGGGTGATGTAGTTGGAAGCATATTAGTTTAAATGACATTTTTTATTTACCATTGATCAGGCTGTATGAATAGTTCCTGCTTTTATATTCTGAAAAAAATTCTTCATCTTAAAGGTAATGCATTTTCATATAAAACATTTCTTAAAGCTTCTTCCAGAAATGATAATTCTCTCAACCTGATGTATAGGGTCAGTCCCAGGTGATGGTAATGGAGTGAGAATGAAAAAGAATTACAAGACAAGATAATAGTAAAGTGCTACCTCATTACTGCAAGCTGTTAGACAGGATATTTGATTCATAATTCTGTGCAGCGATGCTGACATATGCAGTAAGGAAATATTGATAAATATAGAGAGGACCCAAATGTAGAATTCATGCTCCAAATGTCCATGTGAACTCCAAGGTAATAAACTGACTGTCATTTTCTGGCCCCTTCACGTACTCTCACAAGATCAGAAAACAGTGAAAAGAAGTCCTTATTTTTCTTGTAGACAAGGTTCTTTGGGTGAATCTAGTATCTTTTATTAGACCAACTAAATAGATAGATAACAATTTTTAAGCAAGCTTTCGGGTTTAAAAACCCTTCGTCAGGCTAAGGAAGTTTCAGCAGTTGGTGTGTGCTCTTCCTGGATGGAATGAAAAGTAAAGAAGCCAGAGGCTGGGCTGGTCTGCATACAAGACAGGCAGTCAGTGAAAATGTAGATTGTTTCATTTTTCTTCTCTTGAAATTCTTATACCCTGGGAGCCCAGCACCCCATGCATCTTCTCCAAGCACCCCCTGCCTGACGATGGTACAAGTGATGTGCGGCTTTGTGTGCCCCAATCAGCTGTGGATGGCTGCAGCAGCAGGAAGGCCTCAGCTTCTTCACCTGCTCCATGCTTGGTCCCCCCTGGTATTCCCTGCCAACCCACGGCTCCAAGCAGGCTTTGGACTGCACGGGGGACCCAGGCATCTGAGGCTCCAGGGAAGGGGAGCGCTTGCAGGGGATCCACACTGTTGAAGCAGGGTGCAACTGCACCACTGCAGTCCCTCCACCCTCTCCGTCCTGCCCCCGCAGATCTGCCCTGGATCACATCCACGTTTATGGCTGATGGATATCTTTTGTTGCTTTGTTTTGTTCATATGTAGTTGATAATCCCTTTCTCTCTTTTGAGGGAAAATTATTTAGGGAAACTTTTCATGGAGTGAGTAGTTGTTGCATTTTATGATATGATACAGTGGTTTCTGACTGGGGTGACCCTTGTGCACGTGCATTTGGAAATGCACGTGCATTTGTTGGTGCTGAGATTCTGTGAGCATGTCTTCTAAAATCTTTGGTTTATCTAAATGAAGGTAGGGGTCCTGAACAAAGACAAAATGACCTTGTAGTAGACAGCCCTTTTCATCCTACAGGAAAAAGCTGAGGAAGGGTGAAAGGTAAGATAAGCTTTATATATTCCAGGCTGAAATTCCTAAGGTCCAGATCCTTGTCCATCTAGTAGGCAGCTAAAAGAACTTAGATGCACAAGTTTTATCATACTTGTCCTTTATCATATTTCACTTTTGGGCTTCAAGAAAAGCCTACCTCTGGTTCGTGAAAGGGGTGGTCACATTGATCATCAGGGCTTGTTCATTGTCCTTGTCTGTTTTGATGGTGTCTGGGTGCCGCTGGCTGTTGCAGCCTGGGATGGTGTGGTACACTGATGTGTTCCTCTTGTCTCTGAGACGGCTTTTAGCAGGCAGTCCTGGCCAGTGTGTTGTGCCAGACTTGCTTGCAGCCACACAGGACATGGGGAAGGGTCTCACTGTCATAGCTGCACCTCTGCCTCTTTGTGTTGCAGTTTCTATAGTGGATGGTACTGTTGAGTGGCAGCCAGTTGAGATGGGGCCAAATGATAAAACTTCAGTCAGTAAAGTGTGTGAGGATCCCCTGGAACATGAAGTGGTTGCTGGTGCCCCAGTTTGAGGTAACCTCAAAGACTTCAGCAGGACAATAATAAATGCAGTTAGACACACAGACGCACATGCTAACAGAGTACGTCTGAGCAGGCTGGGTCTGATCAGCACTTTCAGCTGATACCCTCATGCGCCTCAAAACTCAGCATGTCCCAATCTCTTGTCACAGTGGCCCAGTCCTAGTAGTAACTCCTAGGGCTGTGCGAGGCTTCGGACAGAGCTTCAGATCCGGAGAAGCTTCAGGTGCTTTGGGGTCCAAAGCAGCACATCTGGGTCAAAGCGCTGCCTCATTCGGCTTCCTGAAGCGGTTCGGAGCTGCCTGGGAGATCTGGCCATAGGATATAATGGGGAAACAATAAAATATCTATAACTTTGTTGTTTTTTCTCTGATTTGGATGAGGTTTTCAAGGTTGGTAGACTCTGCAGAGAGGCTGAAGCTGCCAAGCTTCAAGAAGATAGGTGCAGGGGCTTGGGGGGAACAGCACCCCCAATTCTTGAAAGCTAAACTCCTGTCACGGCTGAGTGTTACACCACAGGGGCGTCCAAATTGCAGGCCTGGTACACACAAAGTCTGCCAGGCTTCAAGGAGATTGGTGCAGGGGTTTGGGGGGAACTGCACCTCAAGCTGTGGACAAGCAAAACTTGTGCCATGGGTAACACAGCGTGTGCTAAGGCGCAGCGGGGTGACAGCTGCAGGGATGGTGGCCCCTGCTGAGGCCATGACGCCTGCCAGCTGTTGAGGAGATCGGTGCAGGGGGGCTCTGGGGCCCTGCACCCCTAGCTGCTGACAGACAAAACTCCTGCCAAGACTCTGTCTGTCTTGGGGCAGTTGATTGTCTGTATTAATCCTTTCCTCTCCTTAGCCTGGTTTTGTTGGTGCTAACTGATGCTTCTTCAGTCCTTATGTAGTAGCTAGGTCCTGTGTGTTGTGCTAGTCCCTGGTCCTTGAGTGAATCATGATTGATTGACTGATTGGTAACTGGGAACACAGCAGCTCAGCAGCCAGGCCAGCAGCAGTGTCTCCCCTCCCCGCCCCTAAACAGAGACAGTCAGTCCCACAGCACCCAGGGCACCAGTTTTGCTTGTCTGCAGCTTGAGGGGCAGTTCCCCCCAAACCCCTGCACTGATCTCCTTGAAACCTGGCAGGCTTTGCAGCCTCTGTAAGAGCTACCACCCCTGCAGTTTTGACCCTCCTATGTTGTAACACATAGACGTGACATGAGTATGGCTTTCAAGAATTTGGGGTACAGTGCCTCCCAAACCCCTGCACCGATCTTCTTGAAACTTGGCAGGTTTCATGCTCTCAGCAGACACTTCCACCCTGCAAGGTTCATGCAAAGCAGACAAAAAACAACAAAGTTATAGATATTTCATTGATTCCCCGTTATACCCTATGGCCGGAGCTCCGAGGTGCTTTGGCCGGACCAAGGCAGAAACCCAGTCTGGAGCTCCAGATCGGATCGTGGCCATCCGAAGCAGCCACATCCAAGGCCGGATCGGATTGCTGCCAACTCTCACAAGCCTAGTAACTCCCTTGATGAGCAGATTCCACCATAGTTTGGGGCATTACAGGGATCTTTGGCTTAGATAAAAGAAGCGTTGCTGCAGAGCAAATGGGGAGGTCAAGGGGAAGGAAGAGTAAATGAGTTTCAGAGACAGAGTATAGCAACCAGCTTGACCATAGCAGTTATTTATTGCCAGGTATATGAACTTATGATGATGCCAGTAGTAATAGCCATACAAGATTGACAAATAAAACAGTTACAATATTACAGAGTTTCAATTAGGTATTTGGGGAAGTCTAGCTCATGTTTGATCAGTAAAAGTCCAGTTTAGGAAGCTGTGCCCGGAGTAATAAACCAAAAGTCAGGTTCCTGGAGTCAGAGAGAGTTGGGGTCTCACCACTGAGCAAAGCTTGAACCAGTCGAGGTTTCCAGGTGTTTGTTGGAGCTGGCAGACAGGCAGAGCCCTCAGCATGATCCAGGCGGAAAAGGAGTGGAACTGGTGCAGCTTTTGGATCCAAGCACCAGGACAGAAACCTGAGCTTGGGTAGGGTTTTGTAGAGAACTCACAGTGGCTCAAGGGAGAACACTAGCTTTGTTTAGGGGCAAACAATGGCTCACCTGCTGGATTATGGGAACTGATCCCTCCTGGCTGTGGATGGCATTACGCTGAGGGAGCTCACGATACAGGCAGGCAGGCTGGAAGAGACCTCGCAAGATCAGCACTAGGCAGGAAAGACAACTGGTGTCAGGTGACCCCAACGGAGTAACTACCCAGTTTCCTGTTGAAGATCTGCAGGGTATGTGATTGGACCACCTGTGGAGGGAGTTTATTCCACAGTCTTGACACCTTGACTGCGAAGAAGTTTTTTCCTAAAGTTAAGCCAGAAACAGTCTTCCAGGGGGTTGTGGCCATTACTCCTGGTTTTCCCCAAGTTGCCCTGGTGGACAGTTGTTTGCCAAGCCCTTGATGTAATCCCTTGATGTAGTGGTAAGCTGCTACCATGTCCCATCTCAGCCCTCGCTTTTTCAGGTTGAAGATGCCCAAGTCCTTCAGGCCTTTCTTATATGGTTTCCCTTGCAAGTCTCTGATAACATGGGTGGCTCTTCTCTGGACTCTCTCATGCTTTTCCATGTCCTAGATGTAGTGTGGCACCCTGAACTGGGTGAAGTGCTCTAGCTGCGGTCTCACCAATGCTGAGTAAAGTGGAAGAATCACTTCCTTGGTTTTAGTTGAGATGCATCGGGTGATGCATACCAGAGAATAGTTTGCCCCGCTGGCTACAGCATCGCACTGACAGCTCATGTTGATACTGTGGTTTATTATTTCCCCTAGGTCCTTTTCAGTCATGTTACTAGTCAAATTGGCGCCATCAAGCCTGTAAGTATGTTGGGGACTGTTCATCCCCAGATGGAGCACTTTACATTTCTCAGTGTTTAACTTTATTTGGCTGTGATCTGCCCAACGTGCCAGCATGCCTAGGTCTCCCTGTATATGTATCTTATCTTCAAGCATGACCATGCTCCTC
>NW_028325144.1:0-5611 GCF_052110815.1 Crocodylus siamensis | reverse complement strand
TGCATCAGTGTCGGAGCTCCCTGTGGACCGCCCCGCTCCGCCGCGGGCTCTGGGAAAGCGCCGCGGTGCGGGGTCTGCCCCTTGCTCCTGCGGCCCCTGGCTTTCACCGCGGCGGAGAGCAGAGGAGCAGGGAGGCACAGCGCAGTGTCACAGGGCAGTGTCCCTTGGCCACTGTCACGGGGCAGTGACCCCATTTCGTCACTCGTTTCCGGGCCCGAGGAATTTCCCGCGCTGTTGAGGGGTCGGGCTGTGAGGTCCGAGGCGGAAGCGAGGCTGGTCTCGCCGAGGGCCCGAGACTCGCCTTCCTCCGAGCTGCGAATTGAGTCCGGGCCAGGGGGGAGCTGAGGTGCTCTCAGCCGCACGGAGCCTCGCGGGGAGCTGAGGAGCAGTCGCTGCTGCAGTGTTTAAACTAAAGGCACATTGTGTGTATTTCCCACACCTGCCTGCTCTGGAAGCATCCTGGCCCCGCATGCTGCTGCCCCTGGCGTGCTCCATCCCACCAGAAATGGGAGTTTAATGATACCGCCTGTATACACGTAGACACACTCCAGGTGGAAGATCATTGATCAAGAGTGTGGATTCCAGCCCTGCCTGTCCCTGGCAGTCTGAGAAACAATGTATTGAAGATGTTTCTGGGTGTAGCGCCCTGTCCTCTGTATTCTTATGGGGGAGCTATTGATGTAGCTAAGTAAACACTTAATTTCCACAAAGTTTGTATCAGACACGTCTTTCCCTTCCGCTGCTCCAAGGCAGAGCGGGGTTTTGTACAGGTCTCCTATGGGACTGTCTCACTGTGCCGGACACACGCCGGTGGGGCGGTGATGTCCAGCACGCTCGTACTACGGTCGGACTGGGAAGAGAAGCGCTTCTTGGCGAAGGCTGAAGTGCGAGGGGCAGAGCTGCTTGACCTGGCTCGTCTGTACGGCATGAACTGCGGGGCTTGTTTCGGACAGTGCCGGTACCACGTGAGAAAGATGTGATTGTCGTGGGTGCTGTGGGTGCAGCTGAGGGTCACGGAGTCTCCTTCTATTCGGGAGACTTCAGGGTCCTGGGACTGGATCGAGTCGCCCCGCAGCCGCCTGCAACCAGCCCATTCAACCGCGACAAGCCCTTCCTGCCCCGACAGGCAAGGAGCCGGGGCCGTTGCCGTGTGAAGGGACTCATGAAAAAAACCGTGACTCAAATGTGGCCCAGGACGGAGGGTCGGGAAGGAGAAGGGGTTGGGGTCAGGGGAAGGGGTCAGCGGGAGGGATTCAGGTTATAGCTGGGAAAAAGGCTCAGCCTCTGACACCGGTGAGAGCGGGAATCCGCGGGAGCTGATCCGGCAGGAAGGCCGTGGCCGGTTTTGAAGCATGGGGGTGTTGGAATTGCGGGGGATTTGGAATCACGTGGGAACATTTCAGAGAAATCATTTAATATCTATGGCTCTATCACCCCTGTAGGACCCTGCAGGCGCGCTGTCCTTTGAAACACTCTCGCAGGCTCCTTTATGCACGCTAAGGGCGTCTTTGTAATCGTCATGAGTGACGTAAGAGTTGGTTGTGCTGCTCATGGGAAGTGACCTCTGTTCAGGAAAGCACCTTTATTCTGTCCCCACTCCCCTGTACTCCTTGCACTTTTCCCAGCTGAGCCCACCCCAGGAGCCGCTTTGGAGGTCTGTAACATCCCAGACCAAAAGGGGCACGAAGCAGCAGCAGGCTGGGGAGGGCGGGGATGCGAAGAGTATGGAGAGGACGTGTGTGAGTATGAAGGAGAAGGATGGGATTATTTCCATGCTTTGGTGACTTTAAAAAAGTCTCCAGAGGCTTCAGTCTAAAAAGGGGATGCAACCATGCCACTGCACCCCCTCTAGATCCACCCCTGGGTATTTGGCACTAAAATGCACGGATGGGATCCTTGTAGGATTTCCAAAAGCCCCTCTGACCCAGATTCTCACATTGTCAATGGCATTAAGGGGCCTGAATATCTCTAAGGATCTATGCCTCAGGGCCTAGCTCCCATATAGTTCAGTAGGATCCCAGAGCACATTTATGAAAGATGGTTGGCCTCTAGAGGGAGGAACAATCACTTCAGCCAGATTTCTGCAGGTATGAATGGAGACACCTGGAGAGGTAGACATGGGTCTAATCTTCATTAACACAATTAGGCATTCAGTAATGAGGTATTTAAAAAAAACACCTGATGGTTCTTCAGACTTAAGCTTCAAGGTACCTTTGGCTATAGCATTTCATGGATGTAGATAGATTGGAGAGGGTTTGGAGAGCAATGGAGATGGGGAATAGGCTGAAATGCAAGTGGTCCTGAATACAATATTACAACTTACTCGCAAATGTTTACAGTTTTTTATAGATGTTTGGTGCATTAATGAATCAAACTATTTCACAGGTCAAAGTACCCAAGCCTAGTTTAAACAGAGAGAAAGCAGAATTAAATCAATGATGGGGATAGATTTTTAACTTCAGGAGCCAAAAGCACAATGGGACAGGCTGCCAGAGGAAGCTCTGGACTTTCCTCCAGTACATGTTTTCAAGATGAGTGTGGATGGGTCTCTGTCTGGGATGGTGTAGAGAGACATCTCCATGCAGTGTAGACAAGATATCGACCTTCTAGTGCCTTCCCACACTCTGATCCTATCTTTAAAGGTCTGGGCCTCAGGGGCCAAACCCCACTCCAAGCACAGCATATGGCCCTTTAGAGGATGGAGCCAGTTTGTTCTCATCCATGTTTCAATGGTCTGGAGCAAGAGATGAATGGGATGGAGAGAGAGGGGAATGGATAGATGGGGAGAGAGAGAGGTTCCAGTTGAAGGCCTGAGGGGAAAAGGGAGGGTCAAACAGGCAAGTAGAGGAAAGACAGCAGAGGTGGCAGTGTACTTTATCTTCAGGCAGAGAGGTCCATTTGCAGTGAAACGAGGTGCAAGTGCAATCTGACAGTGCAGTTACCTCACCACCTAGTGTGAAAAAAGCTCTGAGAACAACACCTTTTTTATTTATAGATATAAAAATATAGATATATAGATATAGATAGTGATATATGTCTGTATATAGTTATATATAGATACATATACATCCTCTATCATAGACTTCCATTGAACTTTTTTAAAACCACCTTAGGCAATGCGTGCACCCATTACAGTAACAGCACCTGCTCCCCTGCACCCATGCACATCCACCCTCTGCCCTTTCCTAACCCAAACCTAGTCCATCAGTCCAAGGCCTGATTTGGGGTTTCCCTTTTCAGTTAATTCACTGTCCTTGTTGCTGCTGATGTCACTGTCACTTCTGCTGCTGCTGATCCTGTTGCTGTTCTCCTCCTTGTCTCCAGGTCCAGTTGTGTCATTGTCCCCTTCGTTCTCCTCGTCCACTTCCTAACCTGGGGGGACTTTGAAAAGCCCTTGCCATGTGTCCCTTTTCCAGTTGGAGTTGGCTGCATCCTCTGCATCCTCTCCCACTGCTTTCCAGTAGCAGCCCTAGAGTTTGCTCAAAGACATTTTAACACAGTCCTTTGCTCAGGGTTAGTGTGACTGTACATCAGGAGGTTCCTGCATTGCCGCAGGGCACTCGTGATGCAGAACACAGACTGGTGGATGCAGGTTGTCCGGGATCCCTGATGTTTAGTCAGGTGTCCGTGCAGCACCACCTTGTCATCAACCTGACTCCTCCTCTCCACCACTGAAGCCAGATGGGCCCTCCACTTAGACTCAGAGAATGGCGACAAGGCACTAAGGTCCTTGGCTGCATGATGTGAACCAGCTAGGGATCGTCTATAAATAGCCTGGAAATAAGAGCAACAGGGAACCGAGTCATATCCTAGGTACATGCCACTACCCAGAGCGAGGTCAATGGGGCTGGCTGGGGAACCACCTATCCTACTCCCACCCAGGCAGCAGCCTGGTAGTCATTCTCCCACCCCCGGGCATAGGCAGGCATGTGCTCTAGTTGTTTCTAGCCTTGCCGCCTGCTAATGAAACTGACGCTTTTCCCAACCAGAATTTGTGAACCAGTGGCACCTCTATGTGAAAAGAAATGTAGGATGTGAAAACAGGTTGTCGAATCGATGAGCCAGGACCGCCCCGTAGTGGAGGCAGGGAGCCATGAAACAAAATCAGAGGAGGGCCGACAACGCGGAGGGTCGACACAGCATGGGCGTGTTTCGATTTGCGTGGGTTCAGAACAGCAGTTCCAGAAAAGTCCGATGCCGGAATAACAGAGTGCAATCGGCCCGGTAGAGGAGAATGAAAAACCCTCCCGGCATTGAAGTCCGCGAATGTCTGCAGACCTGATCTGCTCTTATTTCTAGAGCGGGTACATTTTATATTAGCCAGGACACACATGACATGATCCTGAATTAATTCCCACCAGTCAGTCCTGATTTATGATGTATTGATAAACTGGCCCATGGGAAAGATATAACAAGGGAGGAAGAGAAGACTTCAGCGACTCAGGAGACAGCTGGGGAGGGAGAGCTACGGAGAGGCAGATTCTGTGTGCCAGGGCGGGGAGAGGGGTAGCAAGTCCATTAGTCGCGGGACAGGCTGTGCGGTCAGGGGACAGAGCCTGTTACCGACACACCAAGCCAGCGCAGAAACTCTGATAATCAAACACTGATCCATGGGCTGAGAAAAGCGGACCCGGACTGCAGGTGGGAAAGGCAAAGGCCGCGCTGGAGCAAAGAGCTCCGTGGCTGCGTGCTGCAGAGCGCTCCCCGTTCCCCCACCAACACCCTGGTGCCGGGCGCGGGCACAGACCTGACTCCACGGCCCTGCCTGCGGGGAGGGAGGCGGAGAAGGAGCCGGCTCCCAGCTCCTCCTGGAATCGCCTCCTCTTCCCGGGAAGGAGGGCGGCGGGGGGGAGGGGAGGGGAAGAGGGCTTCCCCAATCCAGGGGTGAAAAAACGATCTTTAGGTTTTTTGTCATGTGCAGTTATTAGAGGTTGGTTGTTTGTGCAGGAACTGTTCACGCTGAGTCCCTGGGGTTTCAAACCAATAATTAAAACCTCCCACCTGAGAAGACAAGAAGACTGAGACGTTTCAACAGGGAAAAGGAAAGGGGAGGAGAGCGAGAGAGCAACGGCTCATAGCTAAACCTTGGAGACCGACCCAGTTAGACGGGAGGGTGGATGTGTCGGGAACTGAGTTTCAATCCAGAAGAAATTGTTCAGACCGGCTGGGGACCCAACCTGTGGGGGTCGCTTCAAGTGTCTATGGGTGAAGCAGAGATCTGAGCTCGGGGCTATTGTCTGTGATCCTTTTTCACCGGTGGCTTCCAGACCTCTCTGTCATCGCGAGCTGAATTGTGCCGCATACAATTTTCTCTTCTTTCCGTGATGAATTTCCCCTGATGGCTGTAGAAGTGAGGTGTCTTTTTTCTGAGAAACCCCTCTTTCCTTTTAATAGGTGAGCAGCAGCATCCATGTAGCAACTGTGCCGGGAGGGGTTGTGTGAGTGAAGAGCCCCGGCTGATGGCCATAATGTGGTGGAAGAAAATAGGAAAATCAGTCGAGCACTTGGATTAGAGCCTTCCTCCGGATGGCAGGTAGGAGCAGGTTCACACGGACCTTGTCATGTTGCTTCGGGTCGAGGCTAAAATACGGGTGAGTTAAGCAGAGCTCAG
>NW_028325143.1:0-5846 GCF_052110815.1 Crocodylus siamensis | reverse complement strand
AGGACACGCTTTAACGTTTTATTTTGGGTAGTTTTATTTTTCTCTCCCCTCTTTGCAAATAAGTTCCCTGCTATTTTGGTATCGATACCCACTGTTTTATAAGTGATAATGATTATGTTTGTACTGCTTTTATATTGTGTGATTACTGTTTTGGGCCTATATATGTAAGTTAGCGTGAGTCATGTCAAGTTTCCATTTTGTATGTCAAGCCTCCATCTTGTGTCCTCTGCCCAGGCATCCCCTGTGTTTCAACTGTATGATTCATGTGCCCCTCCCATGTAAATTGTTTCCCGGATGAATGAGAGTGATTGGGAATGATTGAAATACAATGGTAGCAGGCCTCTACTGAATGGCCTGTAATGACCAGGCCATCACTTCGCATTGATTCATCCAGGAACCACAGACCTCACCCAGGAACAGAGACAAGACCAGCATTTGAAAGACAAAAGACCTTGAAGAACCAGCAACTCCACCATTGTACCCAGCCATTACAGACACCCAAAACTGCACCTCCCTGCATGGAGCACACATGCTCAGTATGCCAGGGGCTGACCCTTGCCTGGCCATGCCCCCTGTCACTAGGGTCACACAATAAAAAGAAGCAATGAAGACAGACCCAGTGGGAACACCATTTCTATCTGAAATGAAACCACTGTCATTTGTAACCCTGAGTTGGGTTGTATTGTTGCCGGCACAAGGTGCCTGAGGGAGGCAACAATTGGGTTCGTTGCCCAGTGTGCATCGTGCCAAATAAACACACTGGGGGAGAAGCAGACAGAGTTTATTTGAGCTCAAGTAAAAGGCACAGGGAGACTGTATGGTCTCAAATCCTGCGCACTTAGCCCTGCAACAGTGTAATTTTATACCCTGGTCAGTTTTCCACTAGTTGGCCCCCCCTCTTCCTCCCCATTTCCTCCTCCCTTCTCTCTCCGAGCGGTGCCCTTGCATGCCACAGAAAACAGGTTTAGCTCGCCTGTTTTCCAGAAGGACAGGGGATTACAGGCACCAGAGAAAGGTTTACAAAGGGTGGGCAAGGGGGGGTCCTGGCTTGTCTGAGCCAGGAGCAGAAGGACTTCATCGACACTCGTGGTCTTCCATCCCTCTGAGTTACCCGGGGTTATGCCCAGTGACACCAACAACTCCCCGCTTTGAGAATACTCAACAAAGTTTTGGCTGAGTTTTCTCATATTCTGAAGATAAAAAGTGATTGAGTGTTTGAGGATTGGGATCTTCAATGCAGGGGTATAGTGAGGGGCTCGGGGAGAAGGATGCACAGACTTTGCGCAGGAGGGCATTACAGCATGCAAATAAGAGGAGGGTAATTAAACACAACACAACACCGGTGACCAGGAGGTGAAGGATGCCTGTTCCTAGGCCTCCGAGGTTGGGCAACCAGCTCCAGAGGGAATCGAAAACAGTGGGTTCACGTTCCTGGCTTTTCCACTGCTCAAATGCCTGTTCGGCTGACAAATTGTGTTTGTTAATATCTTGGGAATGTTTTGGAATATAAGTACAACATTCGTTCCCAAGTAGAGCACATACCGCCCCCGCCCCGAGATGCTAAAACATAATCTAGAGCCTGACAGTTTTGAAGAGATAATACACGAAGTTGATAAATCTCGGAGTTAAGGCTCTTTTCAATAGCTAAAATGTCATTGGCAAATTTTGTAAGAAACGCAGAAAGCTGACAATACAGCTTGGCTGACCGGCCCACTCCATATGACGGGAGAAGAATCATGCCAAGTCTGTCTCATGATGAATCCAGTTCTTGTGTCCGTTGACCTTTGCTGCTGTGTGGGAAACTAGTAGGACGGTGTGAGGTCCTTTCCACTTCTCTTGGAGGGGCTCATCCTTCCAGGTACGAACAAGGATGAAATCCCCGGCTGTAACGAGTGGACTGGAGCATCCAGCGGAAGAGGCTGCAAGTCTTTAGTGTACCTATGGAGAGAAGAAAGATCAGCAGACAGAGAGCACATATACTGCGACAAAATATTACATCCTATTTCCCACTCCCCTGCTGGAACCGGCGTCCCGTTCATAGGCCATGCCCTTCCAAACATAATCTCAAAGGGGCTAAGCCCTCATCTTCCCTTGGGGAGGGCACGGATGCGAAGCAGAGCAAGGGGCAAAGCATCGGGCCATCGCAGAGAGGCCTCCTGGCAGATCTTTGATAGATGGCGCTTGAGGGTCTGATTTGTACGAGTACTGGGGATCCGGGAGCTCCCCCACTGATGGAGTGAGGGCATGCATGTGGGTGTCAGCAGGTCTCGGCGTCCTCAGGGCGGCAGCATTTTTAGCTTCTCTGTCTGCCCAGGCGTTACCCCTGGGTACGTTTTGATCCTCTTTCAGATGCGCCTTACAGTGCATTACTGCCACTGCCGAGGGAAGTTGAACAGCTTCCAGGAGTCGGAGAATTTGGGGTCCATGCTTCACTGGGGAGCCTTGGGCTGTCAGCAGTCCCCTTTGTTTCCATAGGCCAGCATGGGCATGCAGTACTCCAAAAGCATACCTAGAGTCGGTATAGATGTTGACCCGGTCCCCCTTTTGACAGTTCTAGCGCCCGGGTCAGGGCCACCAGTTCAGCAAGTTGAGCAGATGCTCTGGCAGGCAAACCCTTGGCCTCAACAACATCATAGAGGGTCACACCAGCATAACCTGCCCTCCTTTGCCCTTCTACAACAATGCTACTGCCAGCAGTGTACCACTCACAAATCAGCAGTCAAAAGTGGCTGATCCTGTAGGTCTGCACGGCTGGAGTACTGTGCATCTATGATGTCTAGACAGTCATGCTCTTGTTCTCCCGTTCCAGGTGTGAGAGTAGCCGGGTTGAGGGAGGGGCAGGGCTGCAGAGTCACTTCAGGGTTCTCCAACAGCTTCACTTGGTACCGAGCCCCCCCGAGCCTGGGTGAGCCAGAGACCCCCCCTTCGCGTCTAGCAGAGCCTGGACCATACGAGAGGTATACACCTGCACGACTCCTCCCAGCGTTAACTTTTCAGCTTCCTCAAGTACTAGGGCAGTTGCCACAACTGCTCGTAAACAGGCAGGAAGTCAGGTGGGGTCATAGGATCCCAGCAAGATAAGCATCCAATTTACTCTTGAAGGTGCTGAATGTAGGTGCTTGAACAACCTCCGCTGGCAGACTGTTCCAGACCTTGGGGGCTCGGACAGGAAAGAAATTCTTCCTTATGTCCAGCCTGAAGCGGTCTTGCAGGAGTTTGTGACCGTTTGACCTAGTCATCCCTTGGGGCGCTCTGGTGAACAGACGTTCCCCCATATCCTGGTGGTCACCCTTGATAAACTTATAGGTGGCCTTCAGATCACCCCTGAGCCTGCGCTTTTCCAGGCTAAAGAGTCCCATGGCTCTCAGCCTGTCATTGTAAGATCTGTTTTCCTGACCTCTGATCATGCGCGTGGCTCTCCTCTGGACTCTCTCAAGCTTCTCCACATCCTTTTTCAATTGTGAAGCCCAAAACTGGACGCAGGACCCCAGCTGCGGCCTCACCAAGGCCGAGTACAAGGGGAGAATGACGTCCCGGGATTTGCTCGAGAAGCATCTATGGATTCAAGCCAGCGTTTTGGTCACTTTACTAGCCGCAGCATCGCATTGCAGGCTCATGTTCATCTTGTGGTCAGTGATGACCCCCAAGTCTCTTTCTTCTGTAGTGCTATCCAACGTAGAACTGCCGAGCCTATAAGGGTGCTGCAGGGTTTTCCTCCCAAGGTGGAGAACCTTGCATTTTTCGGTGTTAAACACCATCAGGTTCTCGTCTGCCCATTTGCTGAGCTTGTCCAGGTCAGCCTGGATCACCCTGCCTATCTTCTGGCGTTGATGCTTGGCCCCAACGTTTGGTGTCATCGGCGAACTTGGCCAGTCCACTCCTAACTCCAATGTCCACATCATTAATGAAGATGTTGAACAGGATGGGTCCCAGGACAGAGCCTTGAGGGACCCCACTGGTCACAGGGCACCACGATGAGTGACTGCCATCAATTGCAACCCTCTGGGTCCGACCACGGAGCCAATTTCCCAGCCAGCGGATCGTGGTGAAGCCAAGGCCACAACTGGCCACTTTGGCCAAGACGTGATCATGGGATACCAGATCAAAGCTTTTTTGAAGTCAAGATATATGACATCAATCTCTTCTCCCTTGTCCAGGTGATAGGTCACCTGGTCATAGAAGGAAATGAGATTGGTCAAACAAGACCTACCCGCAACAAACCCATGCTGGCTATCCCTTAGGATGTTAGCCTGGGCCAGTCCATCAAGGATGGCCTCCATAATAAACTTTTCTAAGATCTTCTCCAGGATAGAAATCAGCCTAATGGGCCTGTAGTTAGCCGGATCCACTCTCCTCCCTTTCTTGAAGATCGGCACCACATTGGCCTTCTTCCAGTCTTCGGGCACTACACCAGAGCGCCAGGAGTTTTCAAAGACCCGTGCCAGGGGCTGGGCTATGACACTCGCCAGCTCCTTGAGTGCCCTGGGGTGCAGGTTGTCAGGGCCAGCTGACTTGAAGGTATCCAGCTTCTCAAGGTGTTCCTTCACGAGGTCAGCATTGATGGAGGGTAGAGGATCCCCATCACCCGGATCTCCCTGTCCCATAGCAGGCATGGGCGTCCCATGGGACTGATGAAAGACTGACGCAAAGTACCTATTTAATAGGTTGGCTTTTTCCTGGGCGTCAGTTGTCAGTTGCCCCATCTGGTTTAGCAGGGGTCCAACATTGCCCTTGCTTTTCCTCCGGTTCCCCGCATATCTGAAAAAGGACTTTTTGTTGTCCTTGATGCCTGAAGCTAGTTGGAGTTCAGTTGCAGCCTTGGCTTTCCTGGTTTGGTCCCTGCAGGACTGGACCAGCGTGAAGTAATCCTCCTTGGAGGTGAATCCCGTCCTCCATCCTTTGTAGGCTTTCCTTTTTAGCCACAGTAGGTCCGCTAGGTCTCTGGAGAGCCAGGGGGGCTGCTGTGCCTTCTTGCTGCCTTTCCTCCGTGTTGCAATAGATTTAGCTTGTGCACTGAGGATCGCTTCCTTGAGAAGCAACCACTCTTCTTGAACTCCCATCTCCCTGGGGTCATGGTCCCTGAGGGCCTGACCGACTAGCCTCTTGAGCTTGTCAAAGTTGGCTTTTCTGAAGTCAAGGACTTCTGTGTTGCTGACTGACTTGCCAGCTTTACGGCGGATGGTGAAGGTGATCAGCTCGTGGTCGCTGTCACCCAGCTTCCCATCGATCACTAGGTCACCGATTGGGTCATCCCCCGTAGCCAGTACCAGGTCGAGCAGCGCTTTGCCTCTCGTTGGCCCATAGACTTCTTGAGTCAGGTAGAGGTCATCCACGCACGAGAGAAAGCTTTGCGACTGCTCGGATTTTGCTGAGTGATCTTCCCACGAGATGTCCGGGTAATTGAAGTCACCCATGACAACCAAGGTCCTGGAGCAAGCGGCCTCAGTCAGTTCCTGGGTGAGTGCCTGGTCAACCTCGGGACTTTGAGTGGAAGGTCTGTAGTAGACTCCCACCATTGTGTCCCCTGTGCCGTATTCCCCATGAACTTTTACCCAGAGGGTCTCTAGCTGTCCATGCCAGTCGCCAACATCAGCTTGCAGGGACATGTAGCTTTCCTTCACATAGAGAGCTACACCCCCGCCCCTTTTGTCAACACGATCCCTCCTGTACGGGGTATAGCCCTCTATACCTGTGGTCCAGTCATGGCTGGAGTCCCACCAGGTCTCCGTTATCCCAGTGACATCATATTTCTTTGCACTGAGCAGGAGGACGAGCTCGTCCTGCTTGTTGCCCAGGCTCCTGGCATTAGTGTACAGGCAGGCAAGTGTGCCCTTGGGGGCTCTTGC
>NW_028325142.1:0-5871 GCF_052110815.1 Crocodylus siamensis | reverse complement strand
CTTGAAGCTTGGCAGGCTTCATGCGCTCTGCAGAGTTTACCAGCCCTGAAAATGTCATCCATACCGGACAAAAAACAAGGAAGTTATAGATATTTTATTGTTTCCCCTTTATACCCTATGGCCGCATCTCCCAGGCAGCTCTGAAGCACTTCAGCAGCTCTGAACCGCTTCAGGAAGCCTAACAAGGCCAGCGCTTTGACCCGGACATGCTGCTTCGGGCCACGATGCATCTGAAGCTTCTCCAGTTTCCAGCTGAGAGTGGTCTGCAGTTCGCCCAGGAGGGGTTTCCTTCCCAGAGTTTCATGCAGGATGGACTGGATTGATGTTCCTTCCCAAATTCCTGAACACAGGGAGAAACCCTATGTCGAACCCACCTCTTCCGTCAAGCTAAAGATACAGGTGACTTTCCATGTGATCTCCCATTGCATCAAGAAACGTCTGTAGAAAACGGTTCTTCATCCACGAGGTGGTACTCGTGACCCACCCAAGCTCACACCAATTGCCTTCACTTCCCCCTGCCCTTGATACGCACAAGTTGACAGAACTCCCACTTTAACTGGGATCCTACCACAGTCCTGGAGCCATTACTAGAGCAAAATGGAGCAGCATGATTTCTTTCATGACCTTTTTTTATCTAAGAGGGAGACCAGGTCTGACCTATCTTGTCCTTTCTCCTGCTGCTGCTCCCAGCTCAGACAAGAGCTCACTCAGTCTGAAAGTATGCATCTGTTTTCCAACAGCTGCAGGACCTATCTTGTTAGCCGGTGGACTATGCAAGGAAGCTGAGATGAGCCATTCTGACCTGGCCCTGGCCCTGGCCCCGACGTATGTATGTCGGCAGTGTTGGCACTGGTTTTGTCACCTAGACACCTTGTCCGAGGCAGACCCAAACCTCAGACCGAGCGCGACCTTTCCATTTGATAACAGATTAATTTTATTGAAACACAGAAATAGCAGACGAGAATAAAGCAGGCAAGGCAAACAATTCTATATCTACCAGTCCTAGACCTCTCAGAGAGGGAAGGCGCATTGGGCCAATATGCAAGCTTTGCCCTAAGATTAATTCTTGAATGTCAGCAGTCAGCAGCTTGGAGGTCCTCCCCTCCCGGGTAGTGTTAGTGAGACAGGCTGGTGGTGTACCCTCTGCGGCAGGCCAGTAGGGGGCGCTCCTGCGTTGAGCCGCCGACCTCCCTGTGCCCGCCCACCTGCCAGGCTCTGAATGCCTCCCTAGGGGCGCCTTATGTCCGGCCGAACCCCTTCCTGGAGCACACTCGCTAGCCTGGGGGTAACGTAGCTGCCACCACCCCAAGAATGGACTCACTCTCTGCCCTGTGTCCTTGGGGAAACACAGGTCTAATGTCCTATGGGTACTTGACCCAGTACAGGTACTTGGGGTGCTTCCCCAAGTCCGGGGGCAAAACGTATAGTCTCCCTTGGTCCGCAGACCTAAGGGGTCTCTTAGGCATAATTTAGATCCACCCCTCAATAAGTCTCCCACACCGGTCACAAAGGAGGACTTTATTGATTACTGGGGTAGGGTGAAAATAGGGTACAAGATTGAGCACTATCCTAGAAATCCTTAAGAGCAAACAGTGTGGCTGCCCAGGTAGCTGATGCCAGTCACATAGGCAGAGGGAGCTGTTTCCCCCCTCCCTCAGGAATGCAGCCAGCTCAGGTTACCTCAAGAGACAGGCTGAGGTGTGAATCCTCTGTGATGGCCCATCTTGATCTCATTGTCACAGGGCAGAGATTTTGGGGAGATACCAAGGTGGCTTTCTGCCACACCCTCTGTCCATGGTGCTCTTGGGTTCTGGTCTTGAAGACCCTTTGATGCTCTGAAATTTCTCCTTTTGTATCCTTATCCTCCTCTGATGACTGTTCACTGCTGGGCATCATTAAATAGTCTTTCTGTGGCTGTCATATCATTCATGTTCTGTCCTTTCAGCATATTCCTTTGTTTCCCAAATCCATCGCATGCACACATTTTAATTTGGTCCCTCCACCAAAACTGGAAACCCTAAGAGCTCTGCAGCTGGGCAATTCGACCTGGCCAATGCAGCAGAGTCCCTTGTCTCTTTTATGGAACACCGTGATACATGCCTTTACTTTCCCAGTTTTTTTATGCCCGCTTGTCCGTTGGCCTCAGACAAAAGGGCTGCCGGTTCCAGACACAGTGGGCCTTGAAGGAAACTTTGTCACTAACAGGCTTTTGGAAATCAATTAACCCTTGTTGGTCCCCTGCACCATTACTCTAATGTAATATGTACTTTACCTACAAACCAATTCCAAAAAGCAAACCTGTAATTATCATTTTCTAACCATCAGGCAGAAGTCTGTGCTTGTTTGAAATATTGAGCCAACTATCCTGTGAGTCTCATGGGCCTTTCTTGTGAAATGCTGAGTAAGGTCTGCTCTGAAACAATGCAGACATCTTGGACTCTGAGTGTTACCATAGTCACCCTGTGTCCACCTAATATACCTTTTTGTGTAGTTGACATCACCCTTATCTCTCCTAATGGGCTTGTCTCCTATTGAGGCAAGAAACCCCCAAAACAACACCCTTCTTCCCATCTTGACCTCTGTCCTTCAGCACTCTTTCTCCCTTTCTCTTGATGACACTGAAGCCTGGTCATAATCTTTCCTAAGCACTCTGTCTGCAGCTTGTCTTTCTGCACATTGAAGTGCTAACATGTGGGCACTCAAATGTTAGTCTGCGTGGTGCAAGTATCCTCCTTCCCAAACTGTTTGATGGGGCTTCACATACTTCCAAATCCATGCCAGAGATCTTGGAGTCCAGATGCCCCTGAGTCTGACTAGCCCAAAGGCCAACCAAGCAAGCTAGAGAGAAAGCCCCAATTTAAAAAAAAAAATAGATGTGAAGCCAAGTTCCCTCCATTGGGAGGCTATAGGCGATCCTGCCCGCAGTGTACTGGACAGGTCTCCACCCTCTACTACACAAACGCCATTCAAGGCAATCTTGGTCCTGGGAACAGACCAGTCCAGCAGAGAAAATGCAACGCACTTGCTCTGAGCCCACAAGAGGCCAACAAGCGACACAGCAGGAAATTGGCCTCTCTTCCCTGCTTCCCTGCTCTTCCCCGAGCACAACATGGAGCTCTCATTTGGTTTCCATCTGGGAAAAAGCTTAGCCCCAGTCAGAGCTAGATGAGTGGTTCTCAGTCTTTGTAGGCTTGTTCATAAAATACCATCCACCACCCCCTTCCTGCCAGGTAAGAGCACGGGTTCCCACTCTCAGGACAGTGCCTGGGCCCTCCTGAGTCACCCTCAGGAGTCCCGGGAGGCAGAGCAACCTGGCACGGGCTCTACACAGGGGGAAGCCCAGGCACGCCAAGAGATTCAGTGCAGTGCCTGGGCTCTCAGCGGCGGGCACTGGTGGAGCAGGGACTTGACAGCGGGTGTCCGGACCCCACAGCAGAGCCTGGACCTCGCCCGGCCCCGCTTCCCTGCCACACATCACCCGGCCTCAGAGCTGGCCGGGCTCTGGTCTGCACTTCCAGGCTCCGCCTCTTCCTCCACTTCCCGAGCCTCCTGTGGCAGAGCCCCAAACTTTCCCATTTCTCTTTCAGCTGCAGAGAAGAGCGGCGACTCCGTGCCAGTCTGAGGCGTCATGGAGATCCGCCTGGCGCTCGGGCTCTGAGCACTGAGGGCCCTAGTAAGGGCACAGAGACTGTCCGAGGGCCCCGAGGGAATTGCAGATCCCGGTCCCCCTCGCCTGGGAGCCTCCCGTGACCCCGGATGCTAGCGCTCATCTGTGAGCCTTCCCTCACCCCGAACCCCAGAATTAATGCAGAAAGTAGTGATCGCCCCTGTCGCGTCCCCAGCTTGTTTCTTGCCCGAACCTGAACTCCTCCTGCTCACCCCTTACACCTGACCCCAACCCCTTTTTCTCCCCTACACTCGGTCCTGGGGCCTTCGGGAGTAAATGTCTTCCCCCCTTGCAGCGCCCCAGGCGCCTTGTCCTGGGGGCAGCGGCACTGCAGCGTGTCAGGGTCATTTCATCTCATTGCAGGAGCGGTGCAGAGCAACTCGATCCAGTCCCAGGATCCCGAAGTGTCCCAGGGAGGAGACTCGTTGACCCTCCACTGCTCCTGCAGCACCAGCAGGAATTATGTATATCTCCACTTACATTGGCAGTATCAAAACCAAGCCCTGCAGTACATCCTGTACAGAGGAGCCAGGATGAGGCTGAAGTTTTTTCATAGATTTCATAGACATCAGGGCTGGAAGGGACCTCGAGAGATCATCGAGTCCAGCCCCCTGCCCAAAGGGCAGGAAGTCAGCTGGGGTCATAGGATCCCAGCAAGATAAGCATCCAATTTACTCTTAAAGATGTTCAATGTAGGTGCTTGAACCACCTCCGCTGGCAGACTGTTCCAGACTTTGGGGGCTCAAACAGTAAAGATATTCTTCCTTATGTCCAGCCTGAAACGGTCTTGCAGGAGTTTGTGACCGTTCGACCTCATCATCCCTTGGGGCGCTCTGGGGAACAAACGTTCCCCCAGATCCTGGTGGTCACCCCTGATAAACTTATAGGTGGCCATCAGATCACCCCTGAGCCTGCGCTTTTCCAGGCTAAAGAGTCCCATGGCTCTCAGCCTATCATCGTAAGATCTGTTTTCCTGACCTCTGATCATGTGCGTGGCTCTCCTCTGGACTCTCTCAAGCTTCTCCACAACCTTTTAATTGTGGAGCCCAAAACTGGACGCAGTACTGCAGCTGCAGCCTCACCAAGGCCGAGTACAAGGGGAGAATGATGTCCCCGGGATTTGCTTGAGAAGCATCTATGGATGCAAGCCAGCGTTTTGGTCGCTTTATTAGCCGCAGCATCGCATTGCAGGCTCATGTTCATCTTGTGGTCAATGATAACCCCCAAGTCTCTTTCTTCTGTAGTGCTATCCAACGTAGCACTGCCGAGCCTATAAGGACGCTGCAGGTTTTTCCTCCCAAGGTGGAGGACCTTGCATTTTTCGGTGTTAAACACCATCAGGTTCTCGTCTGCCCATTTGCTGAGCTTGTCCAGGTCAGCCTGGATCACCCGCCTATTTTCTGGCATGGATGCTTTGCCCCAAAGTTTGGTGTCACCGGCGAACTTGGCCAGTCCACTCCTAACTCCAATGTCCACATCATTAATGAAGATGTTGAACAGTATGGGTCCAAGGACAGCCTTGAGGGACCCCACAGGTCACAGGGCACCACGATGAGTGACTGCCATCAATTACAACCCTCTGGGTCTGACCATGGAGCCAGTTTCCCAGCCAGCGGATTGTGGTGGAGCCAAGGCCACATCTGGGCAGTTTGGCCAAGAGGTGATCATGGGACACCAGATCAAAAGCTTTTTTGAAGTCAAGATATATGACATCAATCTCATCTCCCTCATCCAGGTGATAAGTCACCTGGTCATAGAAGCAAATGAGATTGGTCAAACAAGACCTACCCGCAACAAACCCGTGCTGGCTATTCCTCAGGATGTTAGCCTGGGCCAGTCCATCAAGGATGGCCTCCTTAATAAATTCTTCTAAGATCTTCCCCAGGATAGAAGTCAGACTAATGGGCCTGTAGTTAGCCGAATCCACTCTCCTCCCTTTCTTGAAGATCGGCACCACATTGGCCTTCTTCCAGTCTTCGGGCACTACACCAGAGCGCCAGGAGTTTTCAAAGATTCGTGCCAGGGGCTGGGCTATGACACTCGCCAGCTCCTTGAGTACCCTGGGGTGCAGATTGTCAGGGCCAGCTGACTTGAAGGTATCCAGCTTCTCAAGATGTTCCTTCACGAGGTCAGCATTTATGGAAGGTAGGGAATCCCCAACACCCGGATCTCCCTGTCCCATAGCAGGCATGGGCGTCCCATGG
>NW_028325141.1:0-5886 GCF_052110815.1 Crocodylus siamensis | reverse complement strand
GCTCTGTACTTGATGTGGAATATTATTTTACATATTAATTAGTACATAAGTAAATTCTCTCTCTTTAGGATGTGGAATTCATTAATAACAAGTTTTTATTGGGTCTAGCTTAGCTTTGAAAAAGGAACTGGGAATAAAGAATAAGGAACTAGGAATAAGGAATGAACCTCAACCTCATGGCTGGAAGAGACCTCAGAGGTCAGCTAGTCCAACTTAGCAGACTCGCATCTCAGTCCTAAACCATCCCATACAAATATATAATCCATAGGTGACGTGCCCCCCCCCGCAACTAGGCTGTCTCCATTGCCAGTTCTGTCAGCAGCTTCTGTAGGTGCCCCCCAGACTCAGGAGGCACCAGTTGCCCATGCCATAATCTAATCTAAACTCTTTGTAAAGGTACAGTCAACCCTGATACACCCTCAGTCAACACCAGACATAACACCCTCACTTGCCACATGCAAGGGGAGGGGAGGGGAGGGGAGGGCTGCAGCCTACATCCTGCTTCTGTAAAAGGTTGTTAATATCCTCATAGACTAATTGAATCCAGATGTCTAGCATAAGCTTTCTTGAGCAACTGGTTTGCCCCATCAAATTAGGTCAGCCTGTTGCTTAGGAAAACTTATGTCAGTGATTCCCCAACCAGGGTGGCAGGGCACCCTAGGGTGCCACCAGATCCTTTGAAGGGTGCCATGAGACGTGAAGACATAAGTAGATAAGATAGGTAGATAAACACAGGCTCAGGCTTGTCCCTGCTTGAGTGATCCCACTCCCCCACTGCCCAGCCCCTCTGCAAGGAGGTAACCATGGTGCTGTGTTACTCTTTTAAATTCTGTGCCCCTCAAGTTATGGAGGGTGCCTCAAGGCCAATGAGTAGGGATCGACCTAAATCAAAGCACAAGCACCACCTTTAATCTTGCTTTTTGCCATGCACGTCCCCTCGCTGAGTGGCTGAGAGGCCAAACTGCAGCATCAGTTGCCTCCTGGCCATTCAGCAGTAGAGGACATGCAGCAAAAAGAGCAAGATTACAGGTGTTGCTGCACTGTGAACTTCTGCCGCAATTTAGAAGTGACAGAACCAACCAATGAGGGCTGCCTCAAGTCCAAAAAAGGTTGAGAATGACTGACTGATTTATGCTATGCATTTCTGATTTAATTAGTCTATAAGGTACAAGTCTACCTTGCTTTCTCCCTGACTTCAGATTAACATGGCTAATTATCTCTCCCTGCCTACTACATAATTGCCACATGCCACAATGTCATAATGCTTTTTGGATTTTGTGATCAATTATTTTTGTTTGTTTACCTGTAGGATGCAAAGCACCTGCATATATTAAACATTCATGTACCTAATTTTTCCTTATGAAGCCAATCATATCTGCTTTTGTGTTGTCACAGATGAAAGCGTGTGTTCCTGGTCACTGTTGCTCATCTGTATATTCAAAAGTAACCATTAATCCAACTCAGCCTTCTCAACCTTTTTGGACTGGAAGCACCCCTCCACAACTTTTGTGAATTAAGTGGCATACAGGTTCAAAACCTAATTTATGTTTTTACAGAACTTACCTCCTGGCAGATGGGCTGAGCAGGTTGGACACTTAAGACTGTGCTTATCTGCTTATCTCTTCATACCTCATCATACCCTTCAAAGGATCTGGTGGCACCCTAGGGTACCATTGCACCTTGCTTGGGAATTAGTGGTTCAACCATATTGCAAAGAAGCTATGCAGTATGCATCACCTTGATGACTCAACAAAAAATGTCCACAGTAATAGGTATGGTTGGGATTTCTTCCAGTCCTTGACAGCATTGCCTCTTTCTTTTCAGAGTTCACCTTGACCCACTGCTTCAAATATCTAAGACCTTAAATATTTGAAACAGCAGTTTAGTGGGCAGATTACTCTCAGCAGTACATAAAACTAAGATAATGGGTGTGTGACAAAGTGTGTGCTTCAGCTGCAGGGGATTAGAGGGTAATAGCATGCCTGCCTAGGAGCACTGGGCCAGCTGACAGGGATGTCTGGCTGGCTCTGGAAGAAGTTAAAAGCTCCCACAGAGATAATGCTGGGGAGGAAAGAACTTGAGAAGAAAGGTAGTGTTGAAGCATTGTGGTGAAGCCCTTCCTCTGGATAGGGTGAGGCAGGGGGGAGTTTTGTTGATATTTTGTTAATCTGTTTAGTTTGAGTAGGAAAGGGAAAAAGCTAGCTCCTGGACCTGGCTAAAGGAGTAACAATCTGTGACAGTGTTATATGTATATTGCAGGCATTTAAACACAAAACACTCTGATTTCCCCTCTAGTCTGACTGGTACATTGGATAAGCTGCAATGGGAGCTATGGCTATCCATCACCACCTTATTGAATTTATCCATGAGTTTCCATCTTAATATAAGTCATTCAAGTTAGGCTCTCTTACAAGTAGCCTTTAAATGGCAGGCGGTTTCACAGCTTACTAATAGATGTAACAAGAAGAACATGAATATTAGTCCCTTGTATAGTACCAAGATCAATGCACCTGCCCCATATACAGGGTTTTGAATTTTAAAGGTTTGAAGTATAAGATGTTTGCAAAAAAAAAAATATCAGTGAAATGGATTCACAGTCTCAATAACATTAATTGGAAGCTTTTTGGATCCAGGTGTTATCTTGCATTTCTGTAAATAATTAAAAGAAAAATAGATATAAACCAATAATTTGTAACATTATTGATTCGCACCATTGGTGTTTTGAGTACTGGGGATTGCTACAAAATGTCTTTCGAAGTGATTGGTAGATTTTACTTTCTAATGCCAGCACTTATTCTCTCTCATGTACTAGACAAATTACACTAGTGATAATCACATACTATAGAGGTCAGCTTAATTTATCAGTGTTGTATTTGGATATCTGTGGTGTTTGAGAATACTAACTCCTTTCAGTCTGCAATTGGGCAAAGTTAGCCTATATGTATTAGATGGCTCACTAATATTTTTCTCCAGTCCAAATTTTGAAAACTGTTGTGAAGAAAAACGAAGATCTTTTGGTTATATTCACTGAAGTACCAGAGGCAATCATGAATGTCTGGTGCTTAAATGAGTTCTGTGTGCTTTGTATCACCCATGTTCAGAGTTTCACTGATAGTCTTTTCCCTTGTAATCACTGTCTTCATTATGAGTGCATCCATATTAAAATAGTTGACAGCTGTATCCGAATGATTCATTATAACATTTAGCCATAAAAGGCTGACAGCTTTCTTCCCCACAGGAAGTCCTGGAAATCATTGACACTTATGAGAGTCTAATACTGGACTAGCTTGGTTATGTCTTTCTGTTACTGGACAAGTAAAAAGACTCATTGTCTTCTGTTTGGCAGATGCAGTGGGATGGGGGGGGCAGGTTTGTCCGAGGCTAGAACGGTCACTAGACCACTTAATTTAAGATGCAGATGTGGTCAAGGGCATGTCCTAGCACTCAGATATAACAGTAATGGAGATACTAGGAAGTTCAACAGGTTCAAAGACTGCCTGGGAGAATGTATTGGTTACCATGTAAGCTATGAAATGGCAGGTGGTGACACTTTATGAAAGCTCTAGTATCTTGTCTAGGTTGGGTTAGCTCTGACAGGAAGCTAAATATTGATATGCTCTGGGAAAAACCCCATTCATTTGCTGGGCAGGAGGAAGATTTTGTGTTTTTCTTTTACCATCTCAAAACATATGCACCAAACTAAAGCATATTTTAGTAATCTAACCTGTACAAATTCAGTCTGAGGTAGAAGTTCCAATGTCTGTAGTGTTGTATCAACAGACTTGCAGAAACTAAGTCATCAAGCAGGCTTGATAGAGAGTGACTTATGTAATAGGCTAGGTACAGATGTAATACTTAAGTGCACAGAAAGAGCCCTACAGCTGTAACTAAACCGATGTTCATGGCTCATAGAAAACTTTTAAAAAAATGGCAGGTCCTGCTCTATGTTAACCTTGAATGGATGTGCTTTCAGGCTAAAGTGCTTTAGGTTAGAGTTCTTTATCAAGCGTCTGTACCAGATTCCATTGCAATTCAAGTTAGTTTGCATTCCATTGGCATCCCAGGGGCCCCTTGCTGGGCAGTCTGGTAGACTCGGTGCTCATCTGCTCCCAGGCTTATAGGGAGGAGATGACGGTCCCTGCATGGTTGGGCAAAAGGGCAAGGAACAGAGCCCCCCTGCAGTGATCAGTGGAAAGCAGCAGGGTCCCAGGGCCTCTCCCAATCAGTGGTGGGAGGCAAAACTGCGGCATACTTAAAGCTGTGCTTTTTGCCTCCCAGCTGATCAAGAGCAAGTAGCAGGGCTACTTCATAGCATGCTTCCAGAATGATTTAGGTAGATCGCTTTTTCTAAGCCGATAGAAATTATTAAGTTTCTTCTGGGGAATTTGTCTTCTGTATTGAGATAAAGGAATTCAAGGTCCTTTAAAATTTACCTGATGCACAGTTTGAACAAACACTTTAAACAGGCAGGACATGGATTACTGACTGAATGGTAGGCATGCCACTTTTTACATTACATCTTTTTGCTCACAGGCATATTTGGAGCACTGAGTAAGAACAGTCAACAGCAAGTTTCAATGATATTCTTAGTTGCTCTAATAGTGCAAAGTCAAAGACAGAACTATTACACTACAGAAACAGCAAGGTTTGTAAATCTCTTACAGAAAGTTAGTAGTCTCACTGAGTGACCAAACCTGGTTTTCTTTTTTAAACTAATCCGGTACTTTTTATAACTAAACATACATTTATCAACAGATATTAATTGTTCCTAGGCTTTCAACAAGCCCACATCTCCATACATTCTTCACCCTTAAAGGTAATAGTCTCATGGCTATACAGCCAAACTGATATACCAAAAAAACAAACCTAGCAGAATTAAAGTGAAAGTGAAAAAAGCAAACATTTGTTAAAGAATGCCCAACTTAAAAAAAAAATGCATGTTTAACAATCATCATGCAGACAAGCAAAAATGATGAAATACTATTTTAATTATAAGTACTACAGGGATGAAGACAATTTCATCAGCACAATAAAACAAGGTGAGGTAAACTATTTGGGAGATATTATACCAAAACAAATGTAGAGTAAGCTGCTTTTAATAAAATATTTGTGATTACTAACGTCAGTCATTCTCCAATAATTGAATTATTTTAAATATAGGTACATTAATACCTCATTTTTATAAACTTTTAGTACTTTAATAAAGGAAAGCTTTGATGGGTTTTATTAAAAGTATCAGTATTTTCCTGAATAATCTGAAAATGTACATGAATATTAATTCTTCATTCTTTTCAGATAACTGTTTAGAAAAGCAATATAATCATCATCCTAGGAAGGTTTAATGTGGAAGAGCAACTCCATTACCTGCTGCCCAAGCCTAATTTGCTCACAAATTTAATTTTCTTCTTACACTTCACCTGTAGGATTTATGGGGTGGCTTTAGTCAAGATTTGATAATCTGGGAAATCTCAGACACTGTCTACCTACAATTGCCTGACTATATTTATGACATCTTTCCAAGGTGATTTAAACCAGGAACCTATCAACATAGGTGCTGCTTTGCTCTACTATTGCAAATAGAAGCGGAAAATCAAAGTATTTTCCTTTTCTACAGTTATTGCTATTTCTTTGCACAGTGCTTCCCTTCTTATATCAGGTACCATGTTTTGAAAACTTCAGAATTTATTTATAGGGGAAATTTGCCACTAAGTTAATTGCTTGGGGTCTCAGTCTTGGTCTCATTTTAGAATTTAGCATTCAGAGAAGAATTACATTACACTGGCATTGGATTACACCCCACAAAATGGAAACTTCAAATTCAGCCTTCAAAAGAGTTTCCTATAATTGCAAAGTAAACTCAGCCTAGACTGCTTCAAAAATCTGTCT
>NW_028325140.1:0-5967 GCF_052110815.1 Crocodylus siamensis | reverse complement strand
CTACGGCTGGGCCCACCTCTCCGTGGCGTGCTGCCTTGTGGTTTCCCACGCACTGCAGTCCACACAGTCCAACTATTGACACGGCTCATTATTTACCAAACAGTCGACATCCGAAAGCAGTGAATAACAGAAATCCAGCTGTCGAAGGCAGGTAGCAATGCATTAAAGCACGCTGTGCACGTTGAATCAAAGGCACCCTCAGTACAACGCCCCAGCGTAAACCTTGGCCTGCGGTGATTTCAGCAGGAGCACAGGGGGCTCAAAGGACATCAGCTCTCCTTCACACTGGCAACACAGAGCCATGGCTGGTCCCTGCTCCAGAAAGTCCTGCTCCCTGCCAGAGCCCCCTGTGGCGAGCAGGTCTCCTCCCCTCCATGTCCGTGCTATGTGCAGAGACACACGCTGCCCCCTTTCCCCAGCAGCCCCTTTCCCAAACTGCAGTTTCTGAGACTTCAGCACTGGCAGCATAGCAATAACACTGTGGTGAGGATGAGAACGGCTTATTGGCAGCACCAAGCCAGCTTAGCAGTAGGAGGACGAGATCCCACCCCAAGCTGGCTTAGCTGTCACAACCCCTCAGCCCCAGCATGGACACAGCGGTGCCCGGATCCCAGAGACATCAGGCCTGTGACATGCTCTCCCAGGGCCCATCAAGGGCCGTGGCCCAGCTGCCAGCTCCTCCTGCCCAGCTCTTTCCCTTTGTGCTGTCTGTCTATCTGTAAAAGTGAGAAATCATTAAGTGAGCTCCCCAAAGCCTGGTTGGCTATTAACACCAGCTGGAAATCAGGCCTTAAAGAGGGAGCTGGAGCCTCCTGTTAAGCAGCGGGAGAAGACTGACCAGAACGGCTGCTCTGGGAGTAAAGAAACAGCTAACGTAAGGGTTGCAAGCCTGAAACTAGGCCACCTGGGGAGGCGATAATCAAAGAGGCTGTATAAGAGCGTGCACAGGAGCATCGGCAGCAACCAGGGAGGACAACCCTGAAAAGGCCAGCGGCTGGAGGCAGCTCCCCCAGGACCCGCACCCATAGAGAGAAGGAGCAAGCGCGGGAGAGCTCAAGCAATAGACAGAGCCTTTGGGAGCCGGGTGAGAGACCTGGGTCGGGGAGTGCCCCGAGTGAGATTCGTCCACTCTGAACAAGGAGGATTTTGTTGTGTTAAAGCAATGACCCATTTTCCTCTTTGCTCATTTCTCATGTTTCTGCCCCGATGGGGCTGCCTCTGGTAGAGAGAGCATGCCCTTTTTGTTCTTGCGTAAGCTTAATCCTTGTGGCGGGGGGATGTTGAGTTAAGATGTGAACTGCCTCTCTGTTTCTTCTATAACCAGTGGTTTGGATTGGGAGAAAAAGGCCTGACAGGGTCCGAGTGTTTCATAGTTTCTAGGGTCGGAAGGGACCTGAGTAGATCATCTTGTCCGACCCCCCGCCATGGCAGGAAATAATACTGGGGTCAAACGACCCCAGCAAGATGTTCATCTAACCTCCTCTTCAAAACCCCCAGGGTAGGAGCCAGCACCACTTCTCTTGGAAGCTGGTTCCAGATCCTAGCCGCCCTGACCATGAAGTATCGCCTCCTGATATCTAGCCTAAACCTTCCCTCATCCGGCTTGTGACCTTTATGCCTGGTCACTCCTGGCAGTGCACGGGGAAACAGTGACTCCCCCAATGCCTGCTGATCCCCCCGACTAGTTTATAACAGGCCACAAGATCCCCCCTCAGCCTTCTTTTTCGCAGGCTGAACAGGTTCAGGTCCCGAAGCCTCTCCTCACAGGGCCTGCCCTGCTGCCCCCTCATCATGCGAGTGGCCTCCTCCGGACCCTCTCGATGCTGACCGCATCCCTCTGGAAGTGCGGCGCCCAGAACTGGATGCAGTACTCCAGCTGCGGCCTGACCAGTGCCGCATAGAGGGGGGAGGATCGCCCCCTTGGACCTACTCGAGATGCATCTGTGGATGCATGACAAGGTACGGTTGGCCTTCCTGACTGCCTCTCCACACTGCCGGCCCATGTTCATCTTGGAGTCAACGATGACTCCAAGATCCTTTTCCGCCTCCGTGCTGACAAGAGGGGAGTTCCCCAACCTGTAGGTATGGTGCCGGTTGTTCCTCCCCAGGTGCATCACCTTGCACTTGTCTGTGTTGAATCCCATCCTGTTCACATCCGCCCACCCCTGTAACCTGTCTAGGTCTGACTGAAGCCTGATGCTTCCTTCTTGTGTGCCAACATCCCCCCGCATCTTAGTGTCATCAGCAAATTTGAACCGGGTGCTTTTTACCCCCTCGTCCAAATCGCTGATGAAGATGTTGAACAGTGTGGGCCCGAGGACCGAGCCCTGCGGAGCCCCACTGCCCACGTCCTTCCAGGTTGAGAAGGACCCATCCGCTACCACCCTCTGGGTGCGGCCCTCCAGCCAGTCGGCGACCCAATTGACTGTGTGGGCATCGACACCATAGCCTCCCAGTTTCTTAATGAGAACGGGGTGAGAGACAGTGTCAAAAGCCTTCCGGAAGTCCGGGAAGACGATGTCCACTGCTACCCCTGCATCTAATGATCTGGTGATCTGATCGTAAAAGGCCACCAGGTTGGTCTGACAGGACCTGCCACTGATGAACCCGTGTTGGTCCCCTGCTGGCCCCTCCTGCATAATTTTCTCAAACAGCTTGCCTAGGATCGAGGTAAGACTGACTAACCTATAGTTTCCCGGGTCCTCCTTCCTCCCCTTTTTGAAGATGGGAACCACGTTGGCCCTCTTCCAGTCCTCTGGCACCACACCAGAGCACCACGAGTGCTCATAGAGCCGTGCCAGGGGTCCTGCAATGACCTCGGCCAATTCCTTAAGGACTCTGGGGTGGAGATCATCCGGGCCGGCTGACTTGAACATGTCCAGCCCCTCCAGAAGCCCCCTAACTCGTTCCACGCTAACCTTTGGCCCAGGTGTGCCTCCCCTGGGGCCCGAGGGGAGGCCCAGCAGGGAGGTGGCTTTTCTGGTCCCTACTTAGGAAGACAGAGGCAAAGAAATTGTTAAACATGTTAGCTCTGTCATCTGGTGTGACGACCAAATCTCCCAACGCATCCTGCCTGGGCCCCACGTTACCCGGGACCTACTTTTTGCCCCATATGTACTTAAAAAAGGACTTCTTATTGTCCTTAATCTGAGAAGGTAGTCCTAATTCCATCTCTGCCTTGGCCTTCCTAACTGCCCCCCTACATCCCCGAGCAGCTGCAGAATAGTCATCCCTGGTGATGACCCCTTCTTTCCATTGGGTATACGCCTCCTTTTTAGCAAGGAGACATTCCTGGATGCTTTTAGTGAGCCATGGGGTGGTGTTGCCTGGAGCAAGGGGGAGACTAGGCCCAGTACAGAAGAGGGCAGTGAGAGAGCCCAAAGAGGGAGTGACCAGAGGCTGGGGGCCCACAGCACTAAAGGGCAAGCCCGGGGCTGTGTCCCAAGGTTGGGAAGGACAAGGCAAGGGCTGGTGCCCAGATAAGCCAAGGTCCGGTGTGCTGGACCCGAGCCGAAGGGGCCAGGTAGAGCGGTGGGGTGGACGCGGAGGAGGCTGAGATCCCAGTTAGGGAAAAGGACCAAACAGTAACACCTGGGCAGCATGGACATGGCTATAGAGGCAGTTTGTGGCCATGGACGCAGCCTGCTGCTCCCAGAGGCTCCTGGCACTGGCTTTGGCTGCAGAGCAGATGAGAGATCAGATCAGCCCGTCTCCCGGTCACAGTAACTTTCTTGTTACTGAGTGCACGTTCGTAAGAGGCTCCCCACCGAATAGCTGGGAATACACGGCTATGTCCAATAATCAGAGGATTTGCATTGCTTGCACTGGAAACCTGCCTGTGCACTACGGCCCAGTGAACCAGTGCAGGCCACGAATCCTGCACTGCCCCGCAACTTCTGCTCGCAGCGGGGCCCCAGTGTTACCTGTCAGCTCCATGTTCTTGGGGACCCTGACACAGGACACAGACTGTCTGACTCACAAAGAATCGCCCCCACCTCCTCTACCTAAACAGAAACTGAATCAGATGCAGTGAGAGATGCACCTAAAACCCTCCAGATAAGGGTGAGAAGAGTGAAACAACTACCCTAGGTCCCATTTGCATCTGAGATGGGACCAGATGACCGTTCATTTACATGGGAGATGGAGAACAGAAAGCCTGAAGCAGAGACTGCAGTGAATTCTGGGATCAGCGAAGCAGGGGAGCGCTGCACGATGGGGAAGCTGTGCTCCAAATGCTCATCAACCCTCACATCCAGCTCAGCACTTATCAGACCAGTTCTAATCTGGATTTACAAAGGACTTTTCTTCCCCGCCCTCCCCACACACACGCCTCTAAGCAAAAGTAAGTTTACTAGGCATCTCGGGCCGTACATTCCCCGGTCCCACTATGGAAACTCAATTGGCTAAAACTCGGTTGCTGGGTTAGGGAATGCTGAGGCAATAGACCGAGTCAGACGGGGTATGGGCAACATGTGCACAATGGTACAGGGTTCATCACAGCGTCCAGCCCGTTGGAGCCCTGTCCACAAGTGTTGTCATACTTTTCCAAAGACGACTGGTGGAAGTCCTCTCCACAACAGGTTATGAACACTCCAACAAGTGCCTGAAGTCTGCTCAAAGACTATTATAGGAAGATCTGGAAAAGTCATGCTAAGCTGAGGCTTGTTCACAGCAAGTAAAAATCCAAAACTCTGATGCTGCAATCTATTGTTTCTGAAGATACCAGGAGATATCCCATCAAGTATATCTGCTATCCATAGGAATGCCAAGCTGGCTCCCAAGAATGTGTTTCCTGAGTATCAATCAAGCTCCTGAGATGTTCCACCCAGATAACCCCTTGTCAATAAAGAGGACAATTTGATTTACACTATTGAGAATGCTTGAAAGAAGCTGAACTGGTGGTATAAAAATCTGTAAAAGCAGCAGCAGCAGCGTGTGTGTGCTGACACCACGCACTTTCTTCTGGAGCGGCTGCAGGAGGCAGATCGTCACCCTTCAAGGATCGTGCTGAGAACTTTGGCCTGTCAGCTTTGCAACCCGAGTGCCTTGGCCTGGTGAGATCCCAGCTCGCTCTCTCTCCTCTCTTCTCTCCCTCTAAGCAGAGATTTCTGAACTTGAACTGTAGTAGTTAGGCTTGAGCTAAGCTTCCCCAAATACTTAGTGAAACCAGGGTATACTGTGACTGTTTGTGTTTGTTTTTCCTTTGCTTATCTATTGCTACTAGTGTCATTATTGATTTCATCTACTTAGCAATAAATAACTTTTATAGTCAAACTGGTGGTAATTGGGTATATTTTGCCTTCTTTACTTCTCTTTCCCCACTTGCTGTGCAGCAATGCTCCTTTTACCTAAGCTAAAGATCCCTGCATAACCCAAAAATACTGTGGGGTCTGCTCATCAAGAGGCTAAAAGATTGGGACGTGCTGAGTTCGAAACACATCAGCTTGTACAGGCTGAATGACCCAGTTAGTCTCAGACATGCCCTAATGAACTGAAAGGGGTTAATAGCAGAACTCGAGCTGTCGAAGGCAGGTAGCAATGCACTAAAGCACGCTGTACAGACTGAATCGAAGGCACCCTCAGTGCAACGCCCCAGCGTAAACCTTGGCCTGCGGTGATTTCAGCAGGAGCACAGGGGGCTCAAAGGACATCAGCTCTCCTTCACACTGGCAACACAGAGCCATGGCTGGTCCCTGCTCCGGAAAGTCCTGCTCCCTGCCAGAGCCCCCTGCGGCGAGCAGCTCTCCTCCCCTCCATGTCCGTGCTATGTGCAGAGACACACGCTGCCCCCTTTCCCCAGCAGCCCCTTTCCCCAGTTCCCAGACACGGCGCCTCGTGCTGAGACCTCAAACACCCCTGGGTTTATCACCCCCTCCCCAGCCCCAGGCTGCTCCTCAGCTCCCTCTCCCCACACCCACACCCACACCCTGCCCTGCCCCTGGCCAAGTCTCCCTTGCACCCTTTCTT
>NW_028325139.1:0-5984 GCF_052110815.1 Crocodylus siamensis | reverse complement strand
GACCGTGGCCATTTTATCTTTCCATCCCTGTGACTTTCTCCAAAGGATCAAAGTTGAGAGCATGCTCAGGCAGATGAAGGGCCCTTGCTGGCAGAGTTGAGCCTGCAGAAGACCTGGGCTATGCAACCTGCTAGATGGTGGGAGGAGGTGAGCCCAAACCTCCACGCTGACAACCACGCTCTGTGTGTTTCTGTCACACATAGACTTCAGATGACTTGGCTTAATGCTGATGGCTGCTGGAGTCCCAACTCAGGTCAGTGCCGGATGCTAATGTGCCATGGTGCATCACGGCAGACTGTGAGCCCATTCCCCCATCAAGCAGGCAAGTCGGGTACCCCAAAGTGGGAGGAGTGGACAGGGTCTCACTACACAGCCAGCAGCACCGTAATCACATCTCCTCTCTGCAGAGCCAAATCAAACCAGGTCCCTGGAGTGATGCCCACAGACACCATACTGTGTGCTTGGATGAGGCTCTGAGTTCAGTCCTTTCAGTACTGCCCTGAGGCATTGTGGGGCTGGATGCTCAGCTTTGGGAGGAGGCAGCAATTGGTGCAGAATGGGACCTGTCTAGGTTGCCAGGGTCAGGCCAGTGCATGAGGTGCACCTCCCTGGCATGGCCTGCGAGGAGCTGCAGTTTCCTCTGCACTCCCTGCCAGGCTCTGGGTTCATCTGTCTCCTTCTCTGTCTTCCCTGTGGTGTTGGGCTGTCATGTGGGTGGACAAAAATTATTCATCCATTTGTATGTGTGTGCTCATGAACCTATGTATGCTTACATGTACATGTCACTGCTTTATGTGTGTGATGTCTCTTCTGGTGCCCATATGCGTGTCAGGGGTTTCAGGCTGGACAGCGCTCAGTCCTCTTCTCACTAAGGGAGGACCTGGGGGCTCAGGCCAGGCAGGGCATTCAAAGTGGATCTGGCCTGGGAATAGACACTGCCTGCTTGAAGCCTGGGTCTGGTTGTGAATCCCCACAGCAGTGTGGAGCTCCTGGGCCAGCCTTGGCTTGCTCTTGGTCATGTATTTCTTGCGTGTTTCTCTTTGTCTCAGAAGGGAAATTGCCAGGGCTGCCTGTTAAGCATCCACTTCCCTTTTTTGTGTGGCCCCTGCTCTGCTCCGCATCACTGTGCCACCCCTGGCACAGTAATACGTGGCAGTGTCTGCAGGGGTCAGGAAGCTGAGCCACAGGTAGTACTTGGTGTTGGAGGAGTCCACGGAGATGGTGATTCTGTTCTAGAAAGCTGGGTTATAGCTTGTGCTACCAGTCCTCCACCTCATCCACTCTAGCCCTTTGCCAGGAGCCTGCTGGATCCAGCTCCCACCAGTAACTGCTAGTGACAGAGCCACCAGTGACGGTGCAGGTCAGGCTGAGGGTCTCCCCAGGCTTCACTGCTCCTGGGCCAGACTCCTGGATCTGGAGCTGGGACTGGGTGCCTGTAAAAAGCAGGGATCAGTCAGCATCCACCCAGACAAAACTCCCCAATTTCTGCTACTTGGTGCAGCTCCCCAGCACTCACCTGGGACCAGGGCCAGGAGGAGCAGGGGACAGAGCAGGGCTGTCATTGTGTTGCAGAAGGGGAGCACAGAGCCTGGGAAGGAAGCCCAGCTCCTGGGGACACTGGCTCTGAGCACTCCAGGGCAGCTACTTGAGCAAGGAGCTGGGTTGGGATTTGCATAGAGGGTGTGTGCCTGGGCCTGGCCGAGGACAGATAGTGAGAGGCATGTCTGTGTGTGTTTCTGTATGACTCTGTGTGCATGTACTCAGGGAGGAGCCAGGGATGGGGAAGTCAGCCAGGAAGGAGCAATTCTAGAGGGGAACGCAGCAGGGTCCCGGCACACTCAGTGCAGGCCTGAGCCAGCAGTGACAGACTGTGCACAGTCACATGTGGACCATCTTGGAAGGGCTGTTTTGGGGGGAAGTTGAGGATGAGCAGGACAAGGAGGGGGAGCCATTGCTCTTAAGACCCCCTGGTAGGGAGAACAGTAATGCAGAAAAGAGGCCCTCTATGCTTCTGTACCCTGGCGGGGTGGGGGTGTGTGTAAAGGACACAGCTGTGCTCCGACTCTGCAAGGCTCCTGAAGTGGATGCGGGGAAGGTGTAGCCTTCCTGGTGCTTTGTGAGAGGGTGTGTGTGCACTGCTGTGTGTTGGGATGTTGGGGTGTCCCTCTATGTTACCCATGGCATGTTTTGTTTGGTGCTTGACTTGGGGGTCGGTGCCACACTGACCTAACCTCATTCCTGGGTTGGTGTTCATTATCAATAGCTGTTAGCAGCTATCAATAGTGTTGTCCTTTGCCAGCCCTCCTTGTCTCCTTAATGAGAGAGGGAAGGGGGGGTTAGAAACTGAAGGAAAAACTCCAAGAGCTCTCTTTGTTCTGCAAATTTACTATCTCTTTGTTACAGTAAAGCATATACTCCTTAGCGTTCTCATGTAGATAAGAGTAAATTGCAATTTTTAATGGTCCTGTCCTTGGGGCAGAGAAGGTTTGAACTTTTGGTAACCTAAAGTACTTTCTGAGCAGGCGCAATCAGCTAATACATATTAAGCCTATCCGCCCCGCATACTTAAGTAGTTAATTATAATACACATGGGATGCATGATCTGACGTATTCTCATGCATGTTTGTATGAACCGGAAATGAGTTGTAAGAGTTCCTGTTTCTGTACACGTGCCAGAAAAGAGGGGATAAAAGCCTGCTAATGATTGTACTCAGGGGCAGAGGGTTTTGATCTTTTGTCTTCTCCCTCTGACCCTATTTGCAAATATATACCTTTTGTCTCACCAACAATGTGTGCCTAAGGATTTGTTATTCAATGAGCCTCCAAAGAAAACGAACCGAGAGAGAGTTTTTTTACTTCACTACCACTTTCTTTTTTTGCAAGTGCAGCCCATGCATCAGTAGGGGACGGCCCTGCAGGGGTAAGGTGGGGATTCTCAACCTGGAAGGACATGGGCAGTGGGGTTCTGCAGGGCTTGGTCCTTGGGCCTGCACTGTTCAACATCTTCATCAGTGATTTGGAAGAGGGTGTAAAAAGCACCCTGTTCAAATTTGCTGATGACACTAAGATGTGGGGGGACATGGGCACAGTAGAAGGAAGCAACAGGATGCAATCAGACCTAGACAAGTTACAAGGGTGGGCAGATGAGAATAGGATGGGTTTCAAGACAGACAAGTACAAGGTGATGCACCTGGGGAGGAAAAACCAGTACCATACCTATAGGTTGGGGAACTCCCCTCTTGTCAGCACAGAGGTGGAAAAGGATCTTGGAGTCATCATTGACCACAAGAGGAACATGGGCCGGCAGTGTGGAGAGGCAGTTAGGAAGGCCAACCACACCTTGTCATGCATCCACAGCTGCATTTCAAGCAGGTCAAAAGAGGTGATCCTCCCCCTCTATGCAGCACTGGTCAGGCCACAGCTGGAGTACTGCATCCAATTCTGGGCGCTGCACTTCAAGAGGGAGGTGGACAGCATCGAGAGGGTCCAGAGGAGGGCCACTCGCTTGATTAGGGGACAGCAGTGCAGGCCCTATGAGGAGAGGCAATGGGACTTGAACCTCTTCAGCCTCCAAACGAGAAGGCTGAGGGGGGATCTTGTGGCCTGTTATAAACTAGTCAGGGGGGACCAGCAGGCATTGGGGGAGTCACTGTTCCCCCGAGCACCACCAGTAGTGACCAGAAATAACGGTCACAAGCTGGTAGAGGGTAGGTTTAGTTTAGACATCAGGAGGCGCTATTTCACGGTCAGGGCGGCTAGGGCCTGGAACCAACTTCCAGGGGATGTGGTGCAGGCTCCTACCCTGGGGGTGTTTAAGAGGAGGTTGGATGAACACCTTGCTGGGGTCCTTTGACCCCAATACTCTTTCCTGCCATGGCAGGGGGTCGGACTAGATGATCTATTCAGGTCCTTTCTGACTCTAAAAACTATAAAACTATGAAATTATGACTGCCCCAGCCCCAGCCCCAGCCCAGATGATGATCAGGTGCCTCCTGCACCCATCCAGCTTCTCACCTAGGGACCTAGTGCCCTGTACAGACTGGACATTTCCTGGGTTGGCCCCTCATTGCCCGCCTCTGGGCCTGAGGACCTTGTTGCCAGGGGTTCACCCCAGGGTTTGGAGGTTAGAGCTTCTGGCCCAAGTCAGGCCTGGTTGCTTCTGACTTTTAGGTTTCTTTAGCTGCTTCCTATGTCTCCATGTCTTGGGCCTGCACACTCCAACTCAGGGGCCATCATGACCTTATGGTTCCTTAGGGCTACAAAAACGGCCTGTCCTAGGAACATGCCCAAAAGCCAGGCAGGCTACAAATGCACATGAGCTATAAGGCAAGGCAGGATGCACAGGTTCGAACAGCAAAGCAAAGGTCATGGCATGAGCCACTGCTGCATTGCTCTAGTTTTATATGTTTACACCTTTCAGCTTTTACTGGAGTTCCCTTGGTCTAGATCTGGACTGGATAGTCCAGCCCACTGACATCAGTCTGGTAACATTTTCAAAAGGGCTTAAGTGATTACCACTTAAGTGCTAAACACCTGGGGACAGGAAAATGAGGCAAGGAAAGTGTTATCCACTGAGCCAATCCCTAGCTCTCCCCTCCCTCCCTCCCTTTCCCTTGGACACTTATAGGTGAGGGCAGAAACCAGGAGCAGTAGAAGCCCAAGCGATTCCATCCCTATTGCCATGGTCCGTGGGCTGCAGAAGGGGCAGGGCTGAGGCTGGGCAGGCACTGAGGTTGTGGGGCCCAGGGATTGTATTTAGCTAGGTGCCCCCAGCCAGGGATTTGCATGCGGGCTTCCCTTGGGAGATAGGAGAGGAGAGCATTTCATTCCTGCCTGCAGTGGCAGCGTCTGTGCTAAGGAGACACCTCATCCTGATCCAGGGCAGGGAGCTCAGCAGGAGGAGGGGATTGCTGCGGCTTCCCAAGGGATTTGGATGTCCTGGATCCAGCTTAGACTCTGGGAATTTTGCACTAACTCCCCGTAAAGGCCTCTGAACTTGTCAGAAAGTTGGAAATCAGTTCTTAACAACAATGGTGTATGTGGAGTAGGAATTTCTTCCTTTTCCCTGTGTGTTTTGGCTTGATTTTCAGCAGAGCCTAAGGGAGTTGGGATTGTAATGAACTGTTTGCTTCAATATCTGGGGAAATCTAATACTGATGGGGTATGAGGAGGAATCTCCTTGTCATGCAAAATAGTTCATACATTCATGGTGCCATTTGGCAGAGCCCAGGGCCTGGGTAGGATGAGGTGTCTGAAATAATGTCCCTTGCAGTGTTGTGGGACAATGAATTGGGTTCAGCCCCTTCACCCTGTGAGATGGTCCCTGCTGTATGACCCCTTTCTTTGCCTTGCTGCTGGTTCCAGCAGGATCAACCCCAATGGACAGTGCTGGGACCTAGAGCTTTGCTCAGTGGGATGAAGCCAATGCCTAGAAATCCCATTCCCTGCTCAGGCCTGCAGTGAGGAGGCAGCTGAGGTAGCACAGGAGATGGAGTGGAAGCAGACAGGTGTTTTGGTGACAGTATTTTTTGCCTCTGCTGTGCACCTGGGAGAGATGTCAGGCAAACTATGGGCACCTGACACCTTCCTCAGGTGTGGGGAAGGAACAAGTGCAGCTGGAGCAGAATACCTGGGAAAACAGTGGGCTGTGATAGCTTCATGTGTAGAGGAAACAGCCCTGATGGGAGTGGGGGTGCCTGTCACCTAGGAGCAGAGAGAAGAGATCAAAAGTGGCCTCAGAGTAAAGCCCTGGAGGGAACATTGAATTTCAGTAAAATTGTTAATATTCACAGAGACATTGAGTTAAGAGGTAGTAATATAGCACAGACTCAGTGGGACGCATTTTTGGATTGGTATGAAGAAGCTTTCAAAAGACATCAAGAATCTCAAGTTTGGAGTCTTAAGGACTCCCAAGAGAAACTAAAATCTCAGATAAGAGAATTAAAACAGAAAAGTGCACCAAAAAGCAGCTCCCCATCAATAGT
>NW_028325138.1:0-6002 GCF_052110815.1 Crocodylus siamensis | reverse complement strand
ACTGTAGCTCTTTGGCATGTCAATCCTCACATGGATTGTGTGGGATGTTCCTGAGTATCTGACAATGCCAAACTTCTGGTCTGTTGGCTCAGGGGATGCTTCAGGGTCTGATAGTTTCATAGTTTCTAGGGTCAGAAGGGACCTGAGCAGATTATCTAGTCCGACCCCCTGCCATGGCAGGAAAGAATACTGGGGTCAAACGACCCCAGCAAGATGAGCATCTAACCTCCTCTTAAAGACCCCCAGGGTAGAAGCCTGCACCACTTCTCTTGGAAGCTGGTTCCAGACCCTAGCCGCCCTGACCGTGAAGTAGTGCCTCCTGATATCTAACCTAAACCTATCCTCTGCCAACTTGTGACCATTATTCCTGGTCACTCCTGGTGGTGCTCGGGGGAACAGTGACTCCCCCAATGCCTGCTGATCCCCCCTGACTAGTTTATAACAGGCCACAAGATCCCCCCCAGCCTTCTCTTTTGGAGGCTGAACAGGTTCAGGTCCCATAGCCTCTCCTCATAGGGCCTGCCCTGTTGTCCCCTGATCATGCGAGTGGCCCTCCTCTGGACCCTCTCCATGCTGTCGACATCCCTCTTGAAGTGTGGCGCCCAGAACTGGACGTAATACTCCAGCTGTGGCCTGACTAGTGCTGCATAGAGGGGGAGGATCACCTCTTTGGACCTGCTCGAGATGCATCTGTGGATGCATGACAAGGTGCGGTTGGCCTTCCTGACTGCCTCTCCACACTGCTGGCCCATGTTCATCTTGGAGTCAGTGATGACCCCCAGATACTTTTCCGCCTCCATGCTGACAAGAGGGGAGTTCCCTAACCTGTAGATATGGTGCCGGTTGTTCCTCCTGAGGTGCATCACCTTGCACTTGTCTGTGTTGAAACCCATCCTATTCTCATCCTCCCACCCTTGTAACCTGTCTAGGTCTGATTGTAGCCTGTTGCATCCTTCCAGTGTGCCCATGTCCCCCCACACCTTAGTGTCATCAGCAAATTTGAACAGGGTGCTTTTTACCCCCTCATCCAAATCACTGATGAAGATGTTGAAAAGTGCAGGCCCGAGGACCGAGCCCTGAGGAACCCCACTGCCCGCTTCCCTCCAGGTCGAAAATGACCCGTCCACCACCACTCTCTGGGTGCGGCCCTCCAGCCAGTTGGCGACCCATTTGACTGTGTGGGTGTCTACACCACAGCCCCCCAGTTTCTTAATGAGAACAGGGTGAGAGACAGTGTCGAAAGCCTTCCGGAAGTCCAGGAAGACTATGTCCACTGCTACCCCTGCATCTAATGATCTGGTGATCTGATCGTAAAAGGCCACCAGGTTGGTCTGACGGGACCTGCCACTGATGAACCCATGCTGGTTGTCCCTAAGCATGCAGTCCCCTGCTGGCCCCTCCTGGATGTGTGCCAGCATAATTTTCTCGAACAGCTTGCCTAGGATCGAGGTAAGACTAACCGGCCTATAGTTTCCCGGGTCCTCCTTCCTGCCTTTTTTGGGGACCACGTTGGCTCTCTTCCAGTCCTCCGGTACCTCACCAGAGCACCACGAGCGCTCGTAAAGCCGTGCCAGGGGACTTGCAATGACCTCGGCCAGTTCCTTTAGAACTCTAGGGTGGAGATCATCCGGACCGGCTGACTAGAATACGTCCAACCCCTCCAGAAGCTCCCTAACTAAATCCTTGCTAACCCGTGGCCCAGGTGTGCCTCCCCCGGGGCCCGAGGGGGGCCCAGCAGGGAGGTGGCTGTTCTGGTCTCTACTTAGGAAGACGGAGGCAAAGAAATCGTTAAACATGTTAGCTTTGCCGTCTGGTGTGACGACCACATTTCCCATCATGTCCTGCAAGGGCCCCACATTACCCGGGACCTTCTTTTTACCCCCTATGTATTTAAAAAAGGACTTCTTATTGTCCTTAATCTGGGAAGCTAGTCCCAGTTCCATCTCTGCCTTGGCCTTCCTAACTACCCCCCTACATCCCTGAGCAACTACAGAATAGTCCTACTAGGTCCAACAAGGCGTCTCCCCTGGTGGGGCTGTGCACCCCCTGGGGTAGATGGAGGTCCTGCACTCAGCCAAGAACCTAGGTGAGTGGTCAACCCTGGCTGTCTGCTCTTTCCAGCACTGGTAGGATTGTGATTAGGACACTGCATCCAATTCTAAGCTTCAAGAAAAATGCACACACACCCGGGGGTGTCAAGAGCTCAGTCTCCTTAGCTTGAGGGGAAGGGTTTCTATCCCTGGGTGCAGACACCCACAAATAGCAAAGGGGAGCCCTTTTGCCCTTGTTCACACAAGAATAAACAGAGGCACCAGCTCGAAGTGGCAGTCATATAAGTTAAGTGTTGACATCAGACCCACTTTCCTAACAGCAAGTCATTAATCACTGGAGTGCCGTTCCCAGGGTGGGGTGGACTCGCTGTGGCTTGATGTCAATTTAGACTTGTGCACCTCCAATTTCATTCTGAGTTTTTTCAGGGGATCACATGTCTTTCCTGTCCTGCAAAGTCAATGGGAGTGGACTTCAGGAGGTCCTTTCTTGCCTTGTGCTTGTGATTTTTCTCTTGTGGGGTGAAAGCTTTACCATGACACTGTGTGTGCCCCTCAATGGCCTGCTGTCCTCCAGTTTTGGAGGAAAGGCAGCAAGAAGGCACAGCAGCCCCCCTGGCTCTCCAGGGACCTAGTGGACCTCCTGCGGCTAAAAAGGAAAGCCTACAAAGGATGGAGGATGGGATTCACCTCCAAGGAGGAATATTCTGCGCTGGTCCAGTCCTGCAGGGAGCAAACCAGGAAAGCCAAGGCTGCAACTGAACTCCAACTAGCTTCAGGCATCAAGGACAACAAAAAGTCCTTTTTCAGATATGTGGGGAGCCGCAGGAAAAGCAAGGGCAACATTGGACCCCTGCTAAACCAGATGGGGCAACTGACAACTGATGCCCAGGAAAAAGCCAACCTATTAAATAGGTACTTTGCGTGAGTCTTTCATCAGTCCCACGGGATGCCCATGCCTGCTATGGGACAGGGAGATCTGGGTGAGGGGGATCCCCTACCCTCCATAAATGCTGACCTCGTGAAGGAACACCTTGAGAAGCTGGATACCTTCAAGTCAGCCGGCCCTGACAGTCTGCACCCCAGGGTACTCAAGGAGTTGGCAAGCGTCATAGCCTAGCCCCTGGCACAGGTCTTTGAAAACTCCTGGCGCTCTGGTGTAGTGCCCGAAGACTGGAAGAAGGCCAGTGTGGTGCCGATCTTCAAGAAAGGGAGGAGAGTGGATCCGGCTAACTACAGGCCCATTAGCCTGACTTCTATCCTGGGGAAGATCTTAGAAAAGTTTATTAAGGAGGCCATCCTTGAGGGACTGGCCCAGGCTAACATCCTAAGGGATAGCCAGCACAGGTTTGTTGCGGGTAGGTCTTGTTTGACCAATCTCATTTCCTTCTATGACCAGGTGACCTATCACCTGGACAAGGGAGAAGAGATTGATGTCATATCTCTTGACTTCAAAAAAGCTTTTGATTTGGTATCCCATGATCACCTCTTGGCCAAACTGGCCAGTTGTGGCCTTGGCTCCACCACGATCCGCTGGCTGGGAAACTGGCTCCGTGGTTGGACCCAGAGGGTTGTGATTGATGGCAGTCACTCATCGTGGTGCCCTGTGACCAGTGGGGTCCCTCAAGGCTCTGTGCTGGGACCCATCCTGTTCAACATCTTCATTAACGATGTGGACATTGGAGTCAGGAGTGGACTGGCCAAGTTTGCCGATGACACCAAACTTTGGGGCAAAGCATCCACGCCAGAAGACAGGTGGGTGATCCAGGCTGACCTGGACAAGTTCAGCAAATGGGCAGACGAGAACCTGATGGTGTTTAACACCGAAAAATGCAAGGTTCTCCACCTTGGGAGGAAAAACCTTCAGCACCCTTATAGGCTTGGCAGTGCTACGTTGGATAGCACTACAGAAGAAAGAGACTTGGGGATCATCATTGACCACAAGATGAACATGAGCCTCCAATGCGAAGCTGCAGCTAGTAAAGCGACCAAAACGCTGGCATGCATCCATAGATGCTTCTCGAGCAAATCTCGGGACGTCATTCTCCCCTTGTACTCGGCCTTGGAGAGGCCGCAGCTGGAGTCCTGCGTCCAGTTTTGGGCTCCACAATTCAAAAAGGATGTGGAGAAGCTTGAGAGAGTCCAGAGGAGAGCCACGCACATGATCAGAGATCAGGAAAACAGATCTTACAATGACAGGCTGAGATCCATGGGACTCTTTAGCCTGGAACAGCGCAGGCTCAGGGGTGATCTGATGGCCACCTATAAGTTTCTCAGGGGTGACCACCAGGATCTGGGGGAACGTTTGTTCACCAGAGTGCCCCAAGGGATGACGAGGTCAAACGGTCACAAACTCCTGCAAGACCATTTCAGGCTGGACATAAGGAAGAATTTCTTTACTGTCCGAGCCCCCAAGGTCTGGAACAGTCTGCCAGCGGAGGTGGTTCAAGCACCTACATTGAACACCTTCAAGAGTAAATTGGATGCTTATCTTGCTGGGATCCTATGACCCGAGCTGACTTCCTGCCCTTTGCGCAAGGGGCTGGACTCGATCTCCCAAGGTCCCTTCCAGCCCTGATGTCTATGAAATCTATGAAATCTTTGGAGGCTGGGTGTCATTACAGTTCTCTTGGACTTGGGAATCTGTGAAATCCAACCCCACTGCTCATTCATCCCGTCGTCTTCCTCCTGTTAAATAACTACAACCTACTCTCGAGACACAGGGCACCAGCTATCCACCTGCAGGGAGCAGGAGTGAGATTTGTGGAGGTGTAGAAATTACTGGGCAGACTTTTCCCCCTGAAGTATCAGTAGACTGGTCATGGCTGGACATGGGACAAGGTGGTCAGTGCTCTGCACTGGTGTGGAGAATCGTCTTGTGTGATGACAGGAAGGAGGGTCTTGGTCTGACAACGATCACTGGCTTTGGGGCCAGGAAGGATTATCCCCTCCGGTGCAGACTGGCAGGCCTTGAAAGAGATTGTGTACATTTGTGGGGACTGGTCTGCCCCTAGGAAGTAGTGGACATGGTCACATGCTGCGGTCTTCTGCTCACATCTCCCCTAACCAATCACTGCCTGCACCAGCCTTTGCAGGAGGAATAGGCCCTGGCACCCCGGAGATCTCCTCCTGGGGCACCTCCAGTCGAGAGTCCGGGGGCTGGAAGGCTGTGGTCAAACTTCAGCTCAGTGCAGGACTCGTCTGGGGAAGGTCCCTGCTCAGGGGCACCTGGAGGACAGATCAGACTGTCCTTTCCTCCCTGGGTGTGTAGCGGGCGCAGGGATCCCACAGTAGTAAAACAGCTGGGTATTCGTATCCCACCCCTCCCACCACGTGTGGCAGGCCAGTAGGGGGCACTACTGTGTTGAGCCGCCCACCTCCCTGTGCCCACCCACCTTCCAGGCTCCGAATGACTCCTTAGGGGTGCCTTATGCTCGGCCAACCGCTCTCCCAGAGCACACTCGCTAGTCTGGGGGTAACGTCACCCCTACCACCCCAAGAAGGGACTCTCTTGGCCCTGTGTCCTCGGGGAAACACAGGCCTAATAGTCTGACGGGTACTCGACCCGATACAGGCACTTGGGGCACTTCCCCAAGTCAGGGGGCAAAGAGTAAAGTCTCCCTTAGTCTGCAGACCTAAGGGGTCTCTTAGGCGTAATTTAGACCCACCCCTCAATAAGTCTCCCACACCAGTCACAAAGGAGAACTTTATTGATTACAGGGGGTAGGGGAAACTAGGGTACAGGTTGAGCAATATCTAAGAAATCCTTAAGAGCAAACAGTGTGGCTGAGGTAGCCTTTTGATCCCGCATCTGTGTTACTGCCAGCTAGATATCTAATGCGACTGAGTAGCTTCCTCACAAGCATCTTCCAGAGCTCTCCCGTTTCCCCGCTGGAGTCTGGGGGTGAGAGAGAGCTCGGTCCCGATGGCAAGGCTCCTCTGTCTCCCCTGCTT
>NW_028325137.1:0-6009 GCF_052110815.1 Crocodylus siamensis | reverse complement strand
CCTCAGCTTAGCATGACTTTTCCAGATCTTACTATAGTCTTTTAACAGACTTAAGGCACTTATTGGAGTGTTCATAACCTGTTGTGGAGAGGACTTCCACCCGTCGTCTCGGGAAAAGTATGACAACACTTGTAGACAGGGCTCCAAGGGGCTGGACGCGGTGATGAACCCTGTACCATTGTTTAAATGTTGCCCATACCCCCTCGGACTCGGTCTATTGCCTTAGCACTCCCTACCCTGGCAACCGAGTTTTAGCCAATTAAGTTTACATCGGCCTCCCATAGTGGGACCGGGGAATGTATGGCCTGAGATGTCTAGTAAACTTACTTTTGCTTAGAGGTGTGTGGGCGGGGGGGAAGCAAAAGTCCTTTGTAAATCCAGATTGAACTGGTCTGATAAATGCGGAGCTGGGTCTGGGGGCTGATTAGCATTTGGAGCACAGCTTCCCCATCATGCCGTGCTCCCCTGCTTTGCTGATCCCAGAATTCACTGCAGTCTTGGCTTCAGGTTTTCTGTTCTCCATCTTTCATGTAAATGAATGGTCATCTGTTCCCATCTCAGATGCAAATGAGACCTAGGGCACTTGTTGCACTTTTGTCACCCTTCTCTGGAGGGTTTTAGGTGTGTCTCTCACTGCATCTTCACCAGTTTCTGTTTAGGTGGGCGAGGGGCGATTCTTTGTGAGTCAGACAGGCTGTGTCCTGTGTCAGGGGTCCCCAAGAACATGGAGCTGACAGGTAACACCCAGGAATAGAGGTAAGACTGACAGGCCTAAAGTTACCCGGCTCATCCCTTCTCCCTTTTGATGTAAAAATCACGGTTCGTTTCTTTGGAGGCTCATGAATAATAATCCTTAGGCACACATTGTTGGTAATACAAAAGGTATATATTTGCAAATAGGGTCAGAGAGAGAAAACAAAAGACCACACTCTCTGCCCGCGGGGGAACACTTCTCAGCAGACTTTTATCCCCTCTCTCCTGAGCACGTGTGCAGAAGCAGGAACTCTTACAACTCATTTCCGGTTCATACAAACATATATGAAATGACGTCACGTCATCCATCGCATGTATAGTATAATTAACTACTTAAGTATGCGGGGCGGATAGGCTTATATGTATTGGCTAATTGCGCTTGCTCAGAAAGTACTTCAGGTTACAAAAAGTTCAAACCCGAAGGACAAGATGGCAATTACTCTTATCTTGCCTGAGAAGTGTAGGGGGCATGAAAGGAAGTGTCTTTCTTGAAAACGTGTACTGCATTGCCCCTTCTCCAGTCCTCGGGGACCTGGCTGGAGCACCACGAGTGCTCAAACAGCTGTTCCAGTGGTGCAGCTATGACACTGGCCAACTCTTTCAGCAGCTGTGGATGGAGTTTATCCGGGCCTGCTGATACTAGTTTGCTACCTGAGAAGCAAAGTAATCCCAGTCACTGGAAGACCCAAAAAACATGAAGTGAAAAATAATACACCTCCTGTAGTATTCTGTGATTTTGGATGGTTTGGAGAAGACAGCAGCAGCCATTCTCAAGTTATAAGCACACACCATCCATACAGAAAGACACACTTCATATATATAAGAGCCTCCACCTGCTCTTAATCAAAAGCCGAACTTGAGTCCAAAACTGCAACAAGCAGCACCCAGATCCCACCCCTTTCCCCCTGCCCAGCTGGAGCCAGGTTGTTCAAATAGCACACGCCGGCTACCTGCCGTGCCCCAGCAAGGGGCTCTGCTCTTGCAAAACCAAGGCATCTGGAAGTGTGAAATAAGTACAGTGCAATCCTGCTGTCGGGTTCCCTGCCCTGCACCAGCCCTGCTCCCGGCTGTGCCCGGGCTGCAGCCCCTTCCCCGCACATGCAGGCCCAGAGCCCAGGCTGCCTGGGGGGGCAACAGACACCCCCACTCTGCCCCTCTCCCCCCGGGGCACAGGGGCTGGCACAGACCCAGCCACACAGCTCTCCTGGCACTCGGCGCTCTCTGCACCCCGGGCAAAGGACAGCCAGGAAGACAGGAGCTGTTGGCAGGAGGCCAGGAGCCCTCTGCACTGATCCCTGCCTCCGCAGAAGGGCAGTGTCTCCAGTGGAGGGTCCTTGCACACGACGTGTGATGTAGGTTTTGAAGCCCCAGCTGCTCCCTGCGTGGGAAGGAAGAAGGGGGTTTCGTGAGCACCTCTGGCCCTGACTCTGCCCCCCATACCAGGGCACAGGAGAGCCAGGGAGACCGGAGCGGTTGGCAGTGAGGCCGGGGCTCTTTGCACTGACCCTGCCCTGCAGCCACAGGGACCAGGTGCCAGCTGCCAGGGATCTGCACCCGGGGGCTGACCCCTTGCCTCTCGGCCAGGGATCTCACCAAGGGGGGTGGCATTACCAGGAGCCCCGTGGCCCCACACGCAGCCAGAGCTGCCAGCACCACAGGACGGAGGGCGGGACCTGACCCCAGTTCAGGAAACAGAAGACGGGGCAGGGGCGAGGTAGCCCCCAGGCCAGGGATCCACATGCTAACAGCAGCCTCCAAGGCTGAGGCACAGGAAACACCCCCCTGACCCCTAGGAGCCATTGAGCTCCCAGTCGGGCCAGTGCTGGTGCTCAGGCAGGAGGATAAAGACAGCTCCAGCACCACGACTGTCCCCACTAGCCTGGTTCTTCACCCTTCAAAGCCCCAGGAGCCGAGAGGCCCACGGCAGGACTGCCCTGCCCAGAGGCAGCTTCCTGTGGCCAGCTCATAGCCCACCCTTTACCCACCACCCCTGCCCCAGTGCCCTCCCTTGGCTTGGGTCCATCATGCTGACACTATTTAGAAACTTAGAAAAGTTTATTAAAGAGGCCATCCTTAATGGACTGGCCAAGGCCAGCATCCTAAGGGATAGCCAGCAAGGGTTTGTTGCGGGTAAGTCTTGCTTGACCAATCTCATTTCCTTCTATGACTAGGTGACCGCTCACCTGGACAAGGGAGATGAGATTGATGTCATATATCTTGACTTCAAAAAAGCCTTCGATCTGGTATCTCATGATCACCTCTTGGCCAAACTGGCCAATCATGGCCTTGGGTCCACCACGATCTGCTGTCTGGGAAATTGGCTCCGTGGTCAGACCCAGAGGGTTGTAATTGATGGCAATCACTCACCGTGGTGCCCTGTGACCAGTGGGGTCCCTTGGACCCATATTGTTCAACATCTTCATTAATGATGTGACATTGGAGTCAGGAGTGGACTGGCCAAGTTCGCTGATGACACCAAACTTTGGGGCAAAACATCCACACCAGAAGACAGGTGAGTGATCCAGGCTGACCTGGACAGGCCTCAGCAAATGGGCGGATGAGAACCTGATGGTGTTTAACACCAGAAAATGCAAGGTTCTCCACCTTGAGAGGAAAAACCTGCAGCACCCTTATAGGTTCAGCAGTGCTACTCTAGCTAGCATTGATCACAAGATGAACATGAGCCTGCAATGCAATGCTGCAGATAGTAAAGTGACCAAAACACTGGCTTGCATCCATAGATGCTTCTCAAGCAAATCCCGGGACGTCATTCTCCCCTTGTACTCGGCCTTGGTGAGGCCGCAGCTGGAGTACTGAGTCCAGTTTTGGGGTCCATAACTCAAAAAGGTATGTGGAGAAGCTTGAGAGAGTCCAGAGGAGAGCCACGCGCATGATCAGAGGTCAGGAAAACAGATCTTACGACGACAGGCTGAGAGCCATGGGGCTCTTTAGCCTGGGAAAGCGCAGGCTCAGGGGTGATCTGATGGCCACCTAGAAGTTTATCAGGGGTGACCACCAGGATCTGGGGGAACATTTCTTCACCAGAGCACCCCAAGGGATGAGGCGGTCAAATGTTCACAAACTCCTGCAAGACCGTTTCAGGCTGGACATAAGGAAGAATTTCTTTCCTGTCCGAGCCCCCAAGGTCTGGAACAGTCTGCCATCGGAGGTGGTTCAAGCACCTACACTGAACACCTTCAAGAGCAAATTGGATGCTTATCTTGCTGGGATCCTGTGACCCCAGCTGACTTCCTGCCCTTTGGGCGGGGGGATGGACTCGATCATCTTCTGAGGTCCCTTCCAGCCCTAATGTCTATGAGATCTATGAAATTTCTTCACTATGGAAAAATAATGGAGCTATTCCTGTGGTGCAAAGAAGCTACTGTTGCAGGAGCATGTATGTGAGGTATTTAGTCTCTAGAGGCATTTTTAAACATGTGCCAGCTACAGCGCCGGGTGTTTTTAATTAGCAGTCCACACTAATGAAAAGCGCCCAGCGCTGTGCTGCATTGGGGGCAGTTGTAGAAGTGGCGCAGCACGTCTCAGCACTGAGAAAATGGTGGCAGTGCACTTTGAAAGAAAGCACATCAAATGTATTTTAGTTTAAACCGCACCGCCCACCATTTTCTCAGTGCTGATGCATGCTGCACCGCTTGCACAACTGCACCCAATACAGCTCCAGGTAGATGAATTATGTGCGCCAGCAGACTCAATTAATCAAGTCTGTCCCCAACGTGCTGGGTTGCCAACATGGTGGAGCAGACTCATGGTCTGTGTATAAATGCCCTAGAGTGCCACCTTGCCCTCCCTTTTGTCTGCCTTTGCTGCTAACCATTTGTCTCTCCTGGATTTACAAGGGCGCCTTTCCCTGGCCTCTGACTCAGGAAACTAAATCCATGGCTGGGATGCATAGTGAAATGTAGCCAGCCGGCAGGGCCTGGGACTCTCCCCTGAACCCGGTGGGCTGCGGTGCGGCTGGAAGACCCAGGCCTGGGCCTCCCCCAACATATACCTGGCCCGTCCTGGCAATGCATGTGCAGGGCCCTGTCCCCTCTCCTTTGTCCCTGCTGGGCCCAGGGCCAGAGAGCTGACCCGCTGCAGAGGGAGGCCGAGGGAGGCCATGCTGTCCTCTGCCCGCTCCGGCCAGGCTGCTCTGCGTGTATGTTTGCCTGTGTCCTCCTTTATGTTATGGCGCCGCTGAAGCTGCATTCACAGAGTTCATGGCTTCTGTCCAGTGTCATTTCCCTCTGGTCTCGCACTCTTCCCCAGCCCAGTTCAGAGTGATTAGACCGGACCAGCCAGTTGTTGCCTCTGTGGGAGAAGTCGCGGTCCTTCCTTGCCGCCTGTCCCCTGCGACGAGCGCGGAGAGCATGGAGGTGCGGTGGGTCCGGTCCCGGTTCTCTCCATACGTGCACCTGTACTCTGACAGCCAGGATCAGCCTGGAGAGCAGATGCCGGAGTATGTCGGGAGGACTCAGCTCCTGAAGGACAACATCACCTCTGGGAGCGTCTCCCTGAGAAAGACGGGGTGCGACCCTCCAACCACGGGCAGTACACCTGCTTCTTCCAGGCTGGGGTCTCCTCTGAAGAGGCTCTGCTGGAGCTGCAGGTCACAGGTGGGTAACTCCTGCTAGAGTCTGGGTCTGCCCATAGTGCACTGACTGGGGCTGGAGGGCTCAACGGGAGCAGACGATAGCTCACTCGCCAGTCCCCAGATCCCATCTCCGCCTCCAGTGCCTGCAGTGTGCGCGCCCTGGGAGAGGAGGGGGATTTATTTCCTGAGAGCAGCCCAGGAGGGTTTTCCATTCACATCCATACCCCAGGGTAGCCTGTGGACTTTGGGGGCTGGAGCACACCAGGGGAACACCATGGGGCTGGGGCAGAAAGTTTCATTTTGACAGACTTTTAACACTTCATTTGATGAACTTGTCATATGTACTGGTGGCGGGAGAGGGATGCTATAGATATGGTCCAGGAACAATGCGAGAGGCAAGGATTGTTTTCGTTGGTATCTTTCCAGGTTATATTGATCTTTATGCAGTTTTGATTATATTGGATATATTTTGATATTTGTACATATGTTGGATATGGTGATTTTGATGTGATTTTTCATATATTGATTTCGAGGCAAGAAGCAAACCTTGTCCCTTGCATAACAACGCCCCACTCTTAGAGAAAGTGAGCTGTGGGGAGGGTGGGAACTTTTCATGCATATGGATGCAGACACAAGAGTCCTAAACCCAGTGTGACAGGAAG
>NW_028325136.1:0-6089 GCF_052110815.1 Crocodylus siamensis | reverse complement strand
ATCCAAGTGAAAGAGCCCGCAGGTGCCTGGGACTGGCCTCGCAGTGGAGCGATGCTTGAGCGCGGGGGCCTTGGTGCCCTGCAGGGCTGCGCTGGCGGGCAGGGCTGGTGCTGCGGGGCTGAATGACGGGGCTGGGGCTTCCCAAAGTAGGTCCTGCAGTCAGGCTGCTTGGGGTGTCCTGCCTGGGGCTTGCGGAGCAGCTGGAAGTGGGGCGAGGATTAGGGGCGAGGGAAGTTTCAGACGTGGCTTGTGCTTCGGTAGAGCTGGTGGAGGTGGAGGTGGGTGTAGGACACAGGGCTGGGCTGGGAGGGGTCACCACGTGTGGCGTCAGGCTTTCCTGGTGGACGGCTCTTTTTGCCCCAGGGCTGTTGGGGCGTCCTGCGATCTCCCGGCTGGGCTCGACGTTGGGGTTTGGGGGCTGTCCAGGCCAGTTCCTGTCACGGTGCTGCTCGAGGTCTCTTCGTCGGGGCGAGGTCTCCGCCCTGGGGTGCGGGCGTGAGTGGGTGTGAGGGGCAGAGAATGGGAAAGGGTTAGGGGCGTCTTCCTCCTTGTCACTGGCAGCACAGAAAGGCTATTTTGGCAGCTAGAAATCCCCCCGCTGGGGTCAATGATGCTATTTTGGGGCCTTCCAAGACACTTCATGACATGGGGCTAAGCCAAAACCCTGGCCATGAAGAGACGGGGTCGAGGCATGCCCAGAACAAGGGGCACCTCAGCCAGTCCACAGCAGGGCCCCGGTGCCAGCCGGGCTCGGGGAGGCAGTCAGGGCGCCGTTCCCCTGGGGCCGCAGGCAGCAGCCCCCGCCTCTCTGCAGCCCCTGAGAGCCAGACCCGGGCCTCGGCCTCCTCGTCCGGGCAGCGCGAGGTCTTGCTGCTTACGGCTCCTTCGCTTCCCTCCTGCTCGGGTTTTCCCCGTGGCACTCCCTGCTCCTCGCTCTGGTTCCCCTTTGCCTCTGGCTTTCCATTTCTGCTCCCGGTTCGCCCTTGGCTGCCGGTGTCTCTGGTTCGCAGTCTGAGCCCAGTTTGTCCGGACTTGGCTACGGCTTCCCACCCCAGCTCCACCCGGCCCCCTAACCCTAGCGCCTTGGGCAGCCGATGTGGACGACCCCTGCGCTTTGGGAAACTCGCTGCTTGGCTACACCACCCGTGCCTCAGTGCCGAGCTCTGCCTCTGCTCACGCCTCTCACACGCGTGTGCGGGAACTGCCGGAGCAGCAGAAGCGATGGGCAGGGTTAGAGAAGGGGAAGCGCTGAGCTGTGTTTGTACTTGGGATGGGTCAGGTGCCTGCAGTCGTATTTTGGACACAAGTAGGTAGGTTTGAGTCTGGTAATTTATGTGGGAGGGTCCCTGGGCCCCCCACCCCGGTTGGTTTGGGAGTGCAGCGGGGTGAGGCTTGGGTGTGAGAGGGGTCCTCTTGCTCCAGGGCAGTTTGGGGATCTCCGCACCTCCTGGTGGGGCTCTGCCCGGGCGCTTGAGGGCTTTGCAAGCAAGTTCCCCCCGTCAGGTTGTTGGCAGTGCGCTGCGCGGGGTGCGCGGGGCTGCTGGAGTCGCTGGGTTAGGGAATGGGATAGTTCAGAGCTGCCTTGGTGGGATGCCTGGAGGACTAGTGGGGTTGGGGCTTTGGCTGGTGACAGAGAGCAGGAAAGCATGGAGCTGTCTTTCTGCACAGGGTTCGTAGGACTCCCTATTGGTACCATATTTCGGAGAGAGATGGGTCTCCTCATCCATTGCACAAGGCCGCTGGATGGACTTGCCGCCCCCTTGCCCCCAGGGCTGGATTTACGAGCTGTCTCGGCAGTAAGGGATCAGGCAGCTGGGCCCAGCAGTGGGGTTTGGGGCTTTCCAAGCCAGTTGCTGCAGGCAGACTGCACGGGGTCTCCTGCGGGAGCAGGCTGAGCGATGCTTAGGGTCACCTGCCCCAGGCTCTGCAGCCTGAAGGGGCAGAGCTAGGACTCAGCCTCCTTCTCCTGGCCAAGGTGAGAGTGGTTGCTCCTTATTGCCCGTTCACTTCCTTGCTGCTCTGGCTTTTGCCTCTGGGCCTGACTCCACGCTGCCCCTCCCGCTGCTCGTCCCCACGGGCACCGGTGATACTGCCAGGGAGACCCTGAGAGCATCAGAAGTGACTCCCGGGCTCTGAGTGCAAGGTTGCCGGGTGAGGAGCTCAGGTAGCCTTCTCCTCGATCCTTGAGCTCAAGGGGAAGGGTCTTAGAGGGAGTGGACGCATCTTGCAGATCGGGGCATGGCTTTGCAGGTGGTGTCACCAGCAGGGTTTTGGCTTCTTCACTTCTGGGATGTTGTTCAGGCAGACGGATTGGTAGGGAGACTTGGGATCCACCGGATGCTGGAGGGAAGATCGTGTTGGCAGGTAAGCTGGCTAACCTAATGAGAGGGCTTTAAACCTGGTTTGCTGGGAGATGGTGACCAAAGCCCCGAGGTACTTGGGGAAAGGGGTGAAGCACGGAGGAAGCACGAGCAGGACGGGGCAGTAGGGAAGGCTTCTTGTTCTTGCCAGGTGGGGGCGTTACCAAAGAGTAAGGGCAACGGGGGAGTTACCAGGGCTCAACGAGTTGGTGCCGAAGGGGGCTAAGCACAACGGGCGCTACAAAGCATCCCCTTTAGACGGGCTGCTCTAAGTTCAGATCAGCATCTCGCACCCACACAGCAATTAGAAATCGTGCACCTGCACACCCAGGCGCCCACCCGCTGCCCATCACCACTGCACTTCCACTCTTCCTCTCTTCCTTTCCTTAGACTCTAGTCTTGATGTGTTACTTGATGTCGCTGTCATTGGGTCCATCATCACTGGCGCCGTCTTCATCGCCCAAGCCGCTTTCTTCTTCACTGTCCTCAGCTTCTTCCTCCCCGCCCCTGCTTCCTTCCCCAGGCGAGAGGCTGTGGGGGAGGTGTCCTTAAACAGGCTGTGTCAGTGGATCCTCTGCTACACGATCTTTGCCATCTCTTCACCACCCTACATATCCCTAAGACTCAAGCTCAAGGTCAGATCCGTTGCTCCCGTCTACATCCAGAGGGTAGAAGAGCTCGGCAGGAACATCCTTCGGTGCGAGCGAGATCCACGATGCCTGCCTGTCCTCTCCCCAGCGTGCCTCTCCCAGGACTAAGCACGAGCCAGTCCGCCCTCCCGCAGGTATTTCTCCACGTCGGGCCCCATGGCCCAGGTGGACTTAAATCACGCAACTGGAGTAAATAAGTGGAGGGACCCGGGCTGAGGCTGTCTTGGGCCAGGAGATGGAGAAAGAGAGCAAAGGACTTCTTCACACCCTACATCCACATTTCTCCATGATGAAAATGAAACACCACTAAGATGCAGATATAGCTACAGATATATTGTGGTGTTTCATGAAAGACAACTCATGGAAAAATGTGGATTTCTGATTACTTTTTTAATTAAAAAATTGGGGATTTTTTTCAGTCAGAAAACCAAGATCCCTGATGACCAGTGAGTAGCTGTAAATGCATGGGGGTGCTGACAATGCTGGCTGAGCAGGTGGGTTTGCTAGGAAGGGGAAATGGAGAAAATGGACAGAGCAGCTGGGACACAGTGCACAGCACATGTGAGGTGCGCATGTCCATGGATAGACACAGCGGGCCCCCGTGAGCTCAGGATTGCTGCCAAGGCCCGAGGGAGGAGACTGAAGCTGCTCCCCCACCCCCTGAGCCTGGGCATGGGGATGAGGTGGGTCTTGGGGGGGCAGCGCGTGTCGCCTGGGTGTGCGGCGGGGAGTGGAGCAGCCCCGGGCTTGTGCGGGCTGTGGGTTGGTGCGATGGGAGGAGCCCTGGGCAGCGCCGGGACTGGCACAGCGCTTCGCTCCCTCCGGCAGACACACGCTGAGAGTTGGACGGAGATGTGCCCTCCCGCCCCCTGCCCGTGTGTGCGCCAGTGCTGCCCACGCGCGGGATCGCTGACGCTGCTCCACAAGTCTGCGCTTCGGGACTGTGAAACCCGTAACTCTTCCATAGACACGAGGAGGAATTGCGGGTATCTCATCCTTGAAGCGCGGCCGTGCAGAGCAGCCCCAGAGACCCCCAGAGAGCGAGCACGTGTGCACGTTCGTTTGTGCCTGTGTCGGTTCACTGCTCCACCCAGGAGCACCACAGACCATCCGCACACGCTTCCTCAGCCCGACCAAGGGAGTTTGCGCCTGAAAGTTTGCAAAGAAGACTTTTCCCACCTATTTATTTGGTGCCATAAAAGAGATCACATTTATCCCAAGAACCTTGTCTGCCCTGTCCTCGCACCAGGACACGAGCTCACACCTGCCGCTGCAAGTCAGCGGCAGAAGTTCCCGCGCTTTTTTCTGTGCGTGCCGAAGTGCGGGGGCGGCTCCATTTGGGACATCTTCCCTTGGCTGCTGTCCCGAGCACACACTCCTCTCTTGAATTCAGCAGCCTGTGTTTCACTAAAGCACATTTACCAGCAAGACATCCCGTCCTGATTTGAAGATGTCAAGAGATGGAGACTCCACCTTAAGTGGGCAGCGCATACTTATCTCAAATTACAGTCATTGCAAGGCATAAGAATTACCTATTAATTACAGACCAAAAATACAGGGCAACTTTATTTGTGCAGCATCATTCACACATATATATGTATGTTTCATATATATATTTTAGTTGGCACTTGTCCTAGTATTTCACCCAAATTACTTCACAGGGAAATGTAGTTTTTAAGAAACAACTGAAATGCCATTTCTGCCATATCTGGTAGTATCTCGAGTGTGTAAAGCGATGCTCCAAGCTGCTTTACAGTGAGTTAGTATTAAAAACATCAGGGACTTGGAAGACGTGAGTGTCTAGGCTGATTCAAACCAGTAATCCATCTCGTCAAGTAACAAGTCTCCAACAGTGACCGACGTCCGGTGTTTTAGAGGGAGCAGGGAGGGAGGGGAGGTATAAAGCGATCCTTCTTTTATCGCCACAAGTCCAGATCCCTGCAAGGTGCAGGAAGGCAGAACATGCTCTGGGCGTGGACCTGATGAGACCTTTACAGTAAGAGCCCCAAGAGGCTGCAAGATTCGGTATGTCTCCAATTACACCCAAAATACAGGTTTAAAATTTCATCAGAAAACACCCAATTACATTTTACTCCTTCACCCAATTTCTAATACCACTGAAGACAAAAAGCCACTTACACACACAGCCCTCCCTTAGATAACGTGAATTAAAAATATGTGGAAGTGTATTTGAAGTCTTGTGGGAAATATTACCGCTCTTAAGATTCATTAAAAACAACAGCACAGAGATCAAGTTGATAAATGCCTTAATAATCCACTCGTGGCGTTGTATAGTACATTATGACATCCTGAAGGGCTCGTGATGAAGCTACGAGGGTCTTCACATGCAAAGAAGATGCATGTGGAAAGGAAATACATTACAGGTCAAAACTGACAATAAAATGGAAGAGGGACAGAAACGGCACATGCTTTGTGGGAAGAAAAATTACTGAAATATATGAACAAACCTGCTTTTCCCTTAGCTTCCTACATGAGCCATGACTCGATTTTACCTGCCACTGCTGCTGTGCCCTGAGGTATCACAGTGCTGCCATCTAGCTACACGCGGCGTCCATCCACCTGGAGCTTAAAAGCTGAGTTCAAATCCGTATCAGGCAAAAATAGTGTTCACAGGCTTACTGAGAGTACCTGGAGTATGTAAGTGTAGTACGGGCTTTGCAAGAATTGAATCTCAAATGAGCATCTCAGTTAGACACCTGTAGCAGGACTTCAGCCCACTGGTTCAAACTCAGCTTTTTTTGTTTTTTCATTCCAGTTTATACTTGACTAATACAGAGCTTGGACACTGGCATTGACTACGAACTTGGAAAAAACTCCGTTTAAGCAGAAGTCTGGGCCCACAAGGCTTAAAATTTTATCTTTTGTATGTTAGGAACTCATCTGACTCCCATTACCATTGCACCCATGTGCCTTACAGTCTGCAGTGGATGTATCTTCACAACTTCCCTGTGAGGTAGAGAAGGATCATTCCCACTTACAGTCAGAGCACTGATGCACAGAGGGACAAAATGATGTGCCCAAGGTTACCAAGGCAGGCTGTGGCAGAGCGAGGAGCTAA
>NW_028325135.1:0-6094 GCF_052110815.1 Crocodylus siamensis | reverse complement strand
GGCATACGGGTGGGTGGGGAGCTGCTTCTACGGCTGGGGCTGGAATCATGGGGTGTTTACAGTACAGCACAGGGCCAGGGGCAGGGATCCAAGGCAGTGGATCCCAGCTCTTCCCCAGCCCCGGCCCCCGGCCCCGGCCCCGCACTGTCACCACTCCGAGATTCCAGGCCCCATTACCCGTCTCGGTCCTGGACACTGTGTCACGGATGGCCCCGCGAGCGGCCGTGAGCTCGCGAGCGCCCCTTTGCCGTGCCAATTAGGGTGGTCTGACACCCTCTACTCGCCCGCCACGTCTTAGATCTTATTGGTTCAGTATGGGAGGCTGCCTACTCGCACCTAACGGCACCGCAATGGTATCACTACCGCTCCAAAGTGGGGTCCTCTCCCCCAGCCTTATGGGCAAATGCGTGCCTCCAAAACCTCCCCTTTAGCACGCCCCAAGCCTCGCAGCTGTCCCGGGGGACGTTGTCTGGTCCCCTTCCTGTTCTGCGCCCTCTCCGGGCCTCGCCCTCTCTGGGGCCTGTACCGCGCTCTCCGCGCTCGCGCCCTCTGGGGCCTGTATCGCGCTCTCGGCGCTCCGCCCTCTCTCTGGGGCCTGTATCGTCTCGGCGCTCCGCCCTCTCTCTGGGGCCTGTATCGCGCTCTCGGCGCTCCGCCCTCTCTCTGGGGCCTGTATCGCGCTCTCGGCGCTCCGCCCTCTCTCTGGGGCCTGTATCGCGCTCTCGGCGCTCCGCCCTCTCTCTGGGGCCTGTATCGCGCCTCGCCCTCTCTGGGGCCTGTATCCGCGCTCTCCGCGCCGCGCCCTCTCCGGGCCTCGCCCTCTCTGGGGCCTGTACCGCGCTCTCCGCGCTCCGCCCTCTCCGGGCCTCGCCCTCCCTGGGGCCTGTATCGCGCTCTCCGCGCTCCGCCCTCTCCGGGCCTCGCCCTCTCTGGGGCCCGTACTGCGCTCTCCGCGCTACCGCCCTCTCCGGGCCTCGCCCTCTCTGGGGCCTGTATCGCGCTCTCCGCGCTCTCCGGGCCCCTCTCTGGGGCCTGTGTACCGCGCTCCCCGCGCTGCACGCCTCCGCGCTTGGGGCTCAGGTGGCCGTAGCCGTGCCTGGCCCCCTTGACCCTTTCCTTGGGTCTTTTCTCGTCACCCTTCCGGGCCGGGGTCCAACCCCGTGCTCTGTGCCACTCCGGCACCACCGTTGTGCCCCCCTGGCACCGTGCCCCTACTGGGCACCCGGAGCCCCCAAACTGCTGGGGAGCCCCGCTGAGGCCTCCTCGCTCCCCTACAGCCTCACCCGGTCCTCCGGTGTAAACTGTAACTCAAAGTCAAGCCCTCTGGCTCCAACCTAAACCGAGGCTCCACACGCCTAACAATACCTCCAAGCCCTGCCAGGGCTCTCAGTCCTACCTGCAGTCAGGGTGATCTTGTTCCCTGCATCATCGCAGCCTGTTAGGGGTAAGGCTGCAACCCCCGACTCTGGCCGCTCAGCTCAGCCGCAGAGCTCCTGCTCCTGCGGCAGCCAGAAGGGAACTGCTCCCTAGGCTTTGGCCTAGCTGTTTATAAGGGCCTGGCCCTGCCCCTCTCTGGGCCACATGACCTGCCTGGTTGCCCTAGCAACCCCCATCTGTGTTGCTTCAGGCCTCTCCTCTTCCTGGTCTCTCCTTAGGAGCGGGGCGCGGGAGTGCCCCGCGACACAACCCCCCCCCTTAAGTTCAACACTCACCGGGCCGGTCTTCCATTTTCCTAGGCAGTGTTATTACTCCCAGGTCCATTCTTTTCTTGGGTTTTCTTCAGCATTCAGCAGCACATAAACTGGAGGCGGAGGTTTTAAGGCGCCTCCTACTCGCCTTTTACCCAAAGGCGCATCATGTGGGACTTACTGGGGTTTACCCGCCACAGGTAGCCCCCCCACATTAGCTACCCTTGGTAGATCGCCTACCTTACCAGCTGCTCTTCTGCCTGTTCCCTGCTGTCTCCACTCTCTTCTCACCCGCCTGGGAGCTTCGCTCCTGAGGGTCTGTCGTGTTCTTGCTCTTTCGTGATCCGCCCGGATACCCTGGAGTCTTTCCCATATTTCCCATTGGGAGCTCCGTGCCTTTTGGGCATCTTCTTTTCTCCAGAACTCTACCCGGCCCTGGCCCGTGTATTTTCCTCTGGGCCCTTTATAAATGCGCACAAAGGCCACCTTTCCAACTTTCTCCTCAATGCTCTTTCTGAGGGTTTTCCACGTAACCTGTTCTGGTATACCACGCATGTATAAATACGGTCTCTTCTCAGGCCCTAGTTTTCGCCCAACTAAATGGTCCTCCCTCTTCTGCTCATATGCCTGGGCTCTCTTTTCCTTTTGGGACAGCCTCACTTCTCTGGTCCTGCCTCCCATCCTCCGTTCACCTAGCCCTCGGTGCACGTCTATTGGTGCATGACCCCTGTCCTTTGGGCATAAGGTCTTCCTCCTTAGAGAGGCTTTCTTTATCTCTCCCTCTACTAGGCCCAATGACTCTTGCCGTCCTGAGCTAGGGGACATTCTCTCTCTCTTGCCCTGTCCTTGGGCCATCTTCTCCACCTGGGTTTCTAGTTGGCTCAGTCTTTGTGAGTGGAGCTCCTGCCACTGGGTCCACTTCAGCTCCCAGTGTTCTAGGAGGGCTGATTGGATCTTCTTAAACCAGGCCTCTCCTCGCTGGCCTTTGAGGCCTTCCTTCCGGGCGCTCCTCGCCAACCCTTTTGTCCCGCCTTGCTCCCTGTAACCCTCTGGATTCTGGTTACTGAGAGGTTCCTCCTTTCCCAGTCCTTGTGAAAGGACAGCCTGGAGGTCTCTAATTCGTGCCTCAGTTTGCCTTAGGACTTCTATAAGCAACTCTCTCTCCTGGAGTTCCAGTTGTGTGGCTCCCACATACTCTGCTAGTTGGCCTTGGAAAACTCCTAACTTTCCCGCTAGGCTGTCTATGTTCCCCCTGGGTTGTGATTCCTGCAGACGCCCGCTCTCCTCTCGACACCTCTCGGCCTCCTGGAACTGGCTGAGCTCCAAGGCCGCTCGGTTCTTTATCTCTGAGAGCTCTTCCCTCAGGGTTTGCAGTTCTCCCTGCAACTGACCCTGTTCCGTGATGAGACACGTCTCTCTGGCTTGACTCTCAGCTAGGAGAGCCTCAAGTTTCTGGGTCTGTCCCTCAAAACAGTCTTTTGCTGTCTGCAGACTCTGCACTTGTTCCTTTAGCTCCTCCTGCTCCTTCTGAGCGGCTGCTCTCTCTCTGGCTACTTGTCCCTCAAGTTCTTCCACCTTCTGCTCGAGTGGGCTCACAGTCTCTATGACCTGTACTCCCCGACTCTTCAGGGTCATGGCCTTTCGCGCCTCCGCTTCCCTAACCTCCTGAACCTCCAGAGTCAGTTGGTTATTGGCCTCTAGGAGCCCCTGTATCTTTTCCTCCAATATCTGTTTCTCTTCTTGCAGCTGTTTCTTGTCGATAGCCAGTCCTGTCTCTTTACTCTGGCTATTTCTTAAGAGAATCTCCCATGACTGGGCCTGCTCCTTCACATGTTCGTTCTCTACCCGCAGGTTCTGCACCTGAACCCTTAACTCCTCCTTTTCCTTTTCTTGTTCCCCTAGTTCTTCCTGCAGGGACTGACATTGTTCCTGTAGCCCCTCGTGATTCTTCAGGAAGGCTTTTACTTTCTCCATCTCCTGCTTCATTATTGTGCTCTCTCGCTCTATTTGGGCCCGGGATTGGTTCCGCTCTTCCCGTAGCTGCCTGACCTCCTGTTCGGCCTCCAAACAGCCTTCCCGCCACTTCTCTCTATCTGCCCGTAGCTCTTCTATTTCCGTTATGTGGCCCCGGGTCTCTCTCTGAAGAGCTCCTATTAAGTCCCTTGCCACCTCCAACTTCCGCTGCATCTGTAGCTGTTCCTCTGTCGGGGTTCTGCCTGCCCCAAGAGCCTGCTCCTTCCAATTCCCCAACTCTGCCTGCATGTGGCACAGTTTATCCTCCCTGACCTGGCTTTTCTTAGCTTCTTGGGCCATTACTCGTTCTAATTCCTTAGTTTTCTCCGCCTCAGCGGCTAGGAGGCGTCTCAGTTCTTTTATCGCCCCATCCCTTTTTCCCGACACTACCTGTCGTTCGAGGGCCACGGCTCTCGTCTCGGCTCTTTCTTTCAGAGCCCTAACCAATCCCAACTCCTGTTCCAGGCGAGCCACCGTCTCTTCTAGCTCCCTTGTTCTTAATTCCCATGCCAGCATTTCTGGCCCTTGTCCTTCTAGAGGCCCTTCCTGGTCTCTGTCTAGGTTCTGGCCATCTGCATAATAGGCATCCATACCTGGTTCTGCCTCGGGGTCTGTGGTCAACAACCTTTTCTGCCCGCGCTCTAATCGGGCTATCCTTTCTTGCATTCCCTCCATTTTTAGCAGGTCAACAAAATTCTCGGGCCTCTGGCCGTTCGGCTTTTTCTTCTGCGACATTATTAGCCCTACCCTTATCCGCCTTGGGTCCAGGCCTCAGTCTTTCCTACCCAATTCCTAGCAATGGGTATCTTCCCGTTGCCCCGCCACTAAACTGCGGCACTCTCCTCTCACTATAAGAGTCCGTCTACTAGTTTAGCCCTGGGTCCTCTATCCCTCTAACGGGACACGGGCTTCCTGCCCGCGCACGGCCGGCTTCCCGGCCAATGCACCACTTTGTCACGGATGGCCCCGCGAGCGGCCGTGAGCTCGCGAGCGCCCCTTTGCCGTGCCAATTAGGGTGGTCTGACACCCTCTACTCGCCCGCCACGTCTTAGATCTTATTGGTTCAGTATGGGAGGCTGCCTACTCGCACCTAACGGCACCTCAATGGTATCACTACCGCTCCAAAGTGGGGTCCTCTCCCCCAGCCTTATGGGCAAATGCGTGCCTCCAAAACCTCCCCTTTAGCACGCCCCAAGCCTCGCAGCTGTCCCGGGGGACGTTGTCTGGTCCCCTTCCTGTTCTGCGCCCTCTCCGGGCCTCGCCCTCTCTCTGGGGCCTGTACCGCGCTCTCGGCCGCGCCCTCTCCGGGCCTCTCTCTGGGGCCTGTATCGCGCTCTCGGCGCTCTCCGCCCTCTCTCTGGGGCCTGTATCGCGCTCTCGGCGCTCCGCCCTCTCCGGGCCTCGCCCTCTCTGGGGCCTGTATCGCGCTCTCGGCGCTCCGCCCTCTCTCTGGGGCCTGTATCGCGCTCTCGGCGCTCCGCCCTCTCTCTGGGGCCTGTATCGCGCTCTCGGCGCTCCGCCCTCTCCGGGCCTCGCCCTCTCTCTGGGGCCTGTATCGCGCTCTCGGCGCTCCGCCCTCTCCGGGCCTCGCCCTCTCTCTGGGGCCTGTATCGCGCTCTCCGCGCTCCGCCCTCTCCGGGCCTCGCCCTCTCTGGGGCCTGTACTGCGCTCTCTTGGCGCTCCCCCTCTCCGGGGCCTCGCCCTCTCTGGGGCCTGTATCGCGCTCTCCGCGCTACTGCGCCCTCTCCGGGCCTGGGGCTCGCGCTCCCCGCGCGTGCACTGGCCTCCCGCTTGGGGCTCAGGTGGCCGTAGCCGTGCCTGGCCCCCTTGACCCTTTCCTTGGGTCCTTTCTCGTCACCCTTCCGGGCCGGGGTCCAACCCCGTGCTCTGTGCCACTCCGGCACCACCGTTGTGCCCCCCTGGCACCGTGCCCCTACTGGGCACCCGGAGCCCCCAAACTGCTGGGGAGCCCCGCTGAGGCCTCCTCGCTCCCCTACAGCCTCACCCGGTCCTCCGGTGTAAACTGTAACTTAAAGCCAAGCCCGAACGGCTGTAACAAAATCAACGAAGAGCCTACCTGCTCGTAAAGCCAATGCTCCGTCCTACCTCTCATCAGGGTGATCTTGTTCCCTGCATCATTGCAGCCTGTTAGGGGTAAGGCTGCAACCCCCGACTCTAGCCGCTCAGCTCAGCCACAGAGCTCCTGCTTCTGCGGCAGCCAGAAGGGAACTGCTCCCTAGGCTTTGGCCTAGCTGTTTATAAGGGCCTGGCCCTGCCCCTCTCTGGGCCACATGACCTGCCTGGTTGCCCTAGCAACCCCCATCTGTGTTGCTTCAGGCCTCTCCTCTTCCTGGTCTCTCCTTAGGAGCGGGGCGCGGGAGTGCCCCGCGACA
>NW_028325134.1:0-6107 GCF_052110815.1 Crocodylus siamensis | reverse complement strand
CTTCAGTTATAGCTGCAGAAACACAAACAATCAACAACAGGGGTCTGCTGGCCCACGAGGCTCACAACGAGCCCTTGCTTTCCACCACTAGAACCAGTCCGGTGACGGGTGCGGCTGCCCGCTGTTAGTCCCAGGGCCGGTCAACAGCTCAGGAACGGGAGTAAGCGAACAGACAAAACTGTAACCCGTCGGGTAGAACGGGGTCGTGACGCCAGTCCAGTAAGGACAACGAAAAGAAGTGGTGAAATTCGAAGCCGAGGTCAAAAGCTGAGAAGCAGTTACGTTGACGTACCGAGGGTGATCCGAAAGCGAGGTTAAAGTCAAAGGCGAAGACAGTCCCGTAACCGGAGAATCGACAGAATGAGGATGATCCAAATCGTGGTCAAGAATGGCGAATAAATCAATCGAAAGCCGAATAGTCAGAACCGCAATTGCTATCAGTCAAAGGACGTGGCGTGCCAGCCGAGGGAGGAGATCAGGAGGCCCCGGAGCCTGACTGAGAGACAGTCCCTGCGGCCCCAGCCCCCGCCTCCCGCTAGCGCGCTCTCCCCCCGGGGCGGGGCCGCTGACCTGTTCTCTGCATCGGGTGGCCAATCAGAGCGCTCTCCGCAGAGAGATTTCCAGTCAGACTCCCTCCTGTCAGGGCCTGGCGGCGCGCGCCCCAGTCAGCAGCCGCCACAGGCTGAGCGCGCCTGCGGGGAACGTGGGCCAGCAGTGACTGGCAGGCCCGCAGGCCCCCCGGGGGCACGGGCTGCGTGAGCCTGGGAACTTCCCACTCCCAGAGGCAAGCCGCGCGGGTCCGCTTCACATCTGCTGTGTTGGCAGCACGTACCTAAACCTTTTCCGTGACAAATGGTACAGGGCTCATCACAGCGTCCAGCCCGTTGGAGCCCTGTCCACACGTGTTGTCATACTTTTCCGAGACGCATGGAGAGTCCCACAGGAGCGCGGGGGCTCCCCAGAGCGCTCAGCACCAGGCCTGGAAGTGGCCCAGAAGCACGTTCAGTCCGCTTCCCACCACGCTTCTGCGGGACGCTCCACCCGCCCCAGCACCACAGCCTTCACGAGCCATCCCAGTACCTCGAGCTATGTCGGAAAAACATTTAAAGCCGTGTCCACGTCCGAATCGCTGATTCTCCGAGCCAGCATCGAATCTAGAACAGCGATCCAAATCAACTGATCAAATCACTGTCCCTGATTTGGGCCGAATCCAGATTGAATAGGGCCCGCTTTGCCCACCCCTAGTAGTTATGTAAACCTTTGATTAAAAAAAGAGTGTCTCGTGTTACTGTTTTTCTAGCCCAAATGAATAGTTGGGCCCCTTCCCTTCTTCCATTACTCCTTAAACTGCCTTCCCATCTCCCCGCATTTCACGGATGCTTCCTATGGCAAGCTCCATATTTAATACTAAGTATGCCTCCAGCCTAAAAGGCTTTACTCCTTTATCAGGTAGGAGTTCAGGCCGCCCGGCAATACCCAAATAAATCCCCTGCCCTGCTGCCCAGCTGAACTGCTCTTCGTTCTGGCAGTTACCTGCCGGTTCCCAACTACCGCTCCTCGCGGCAAATGCTGTTCCCACCCCGCTCTTCCTTTCCTCCAATGGCCTCCCAGCTCCCCTTGTCTGTGTGCATCACTGACGAAGAAGCCACTGATATTATCAACATAAAATCATCCTAGATGGTGATATTTTATCTCCAGTCATCACCTATTAAAAGAAAAATCCCTCAGATTTTTGACCTGGTTCCCCTAATCAAGGAACACTGATTTAAAACCCCTTAGATGGGCCTGCTGTTCTCTCTGATGATCAAATATCGGTCTCTAAGTGTCTGAGATGCTTAAATCGTTTTCTCTCGTCTTCACATGCTGGTCTAAACCCTATTTCTGTTTTATTGACTTCCGTCTCTATTGCTCAGATAAGGATAAAAAAAAAGAATTCCCTCAGTTTTAGGATTTTTTTTCTCCTCCACTCCTACTATGTGGCACAAATTCTGCTTGTAGTGGAAATTTGTCTTAAATTATCGCCTTATATTGTGCACAAAGACAGTGGTATGAGTTAGTTCCCCTATGCTGAAGTCTTTTTTCAGACTACGTTCTTCTTCTCTCAGCTATCAATGGCTTAGCAGTTTGCCTTGAGATTTTACTTCTTTTCTTTTTTTAAATGTCGATCAACATTAGCATCATATTTTTGCATACTTCCCCCTCTAATTCCCAAATATTTATTTAAATTCCAATTTGGTTTGGCTCCTATTGCCTCTGCTTACTGACAAATAAAATGTAAAGTCACCTCCAGTTCCACTCCTTGTGCTACCGAAGCATATGATAGTGATACAAAATCCAGTCCTTATCAGGACTTTTTGTCAGCTAAATGTTGATTTAAAATAAAATTTGGAGCAACTTCTCCCTTCTGCAGCAGCTTCAGCCCTTGGAGTGAAAAAGTTGACCTGAGGGTCTTGTTACATGTTTCACTTGGAGGTGTTAACTGTTAACTGCACTTGAAAATGCCAAGGTCCGGTATCGTCCCTGCCGGGGATCCTGCCGCCGGTTTCTCCCACGCCGCTCCACAAGTCCAAGCAGTAAGATGTGTATCCTAGCAAGGTTAATACTTTTCATAGGAAGAACAACTGCACGTGGTATTAAGTAACCTGTCCATTCCTGGTATGGTGTTGTCAGAGGTGGTCACACACAATAAGTATCCTTAATAAGGCCTGTAATTCTCATTCACTGTGCGACCCAGAAGCCGAGACGTTAACAGTGACCAGTGTGCCACATCCCAGGCCTCAATGAGCCATGACATGTGGCATAATGAGTGCTGTCAGCTTCTTGTTTGGGATGAGCCATGGGGCAATGATGATCTTACTTTGAGGCCTCCTGCCTCCCACAGCTGGACATACAACCTAGGAGTAAAGACCCTTCAGTCGCTTTTGCCCTAACCGTTAGATTCAAGCTCTTTGTCAGAACATAAAATATGACCCTGGAAATTTGACTCCCAGCCCCCACTTGTAATGCATTAAACCCCATTACCTCCCTGGAGACTAGAGCACTGATGTCACCATTTGGGTCTCTCATCCTGCCTGTGGTGCAGGACACACGTGTAGGAGTTAGGTCAGCTTGGAAAGAAAAGCCGTGGAGGCAGCTGGAGCTCAGACTCCAAAGCACGTGGTTCAGGCCGGGCAGAGGCAGCATGGGGCCTCCCAGTTGCTCAGTCACCAAATCCCTGCCTACGCTGCTGATGTGTTCGGGGTCTGTAGAGCACACCCAGCGCGCACGCGGCCGACACGAGCAGCACCGAGGTCAGGCCGGAGCACCGCACCCAGCACCCGCAAGCGCAGGACGCACGGGAACAGCCGGCTGGAAAGCAAAGCGTTTCCTTCTGCAGCCCAGCGATGTGGGCGCTCTGGGGGCTCCCTGCGAAGAGCAGCATTTCCATCACTGGGTAATGGAAACAGTCCTGGCCTGACAGCCCGCGTGAGCCACAAAGCAGCCCTGGCAGGCCTTCAGCATGAGGACGTGGCTGAAATCTCTACAGCTACAGAGAGCTGCCCATGGAGGTGGTGGAGGCGGTCAATGCTGGTCATGACGTTGGATGGAGAGAGAACTGGAGGGCAGCAAGCAGCAAGGGGGAGATTAAGATTATTTTTGGGGAAAAATTAGTATTAATTTTGTCACAGTTTTTTCATGATTCATTTTTGCTTGCTCACTTGTTTGCACCTTGACTGGTGCAGATCCTGGTGCGGGGCAGGGCTACTCAGCTGGGCTGTGTCTGGTGCAGCTCCCACACTCAGACGCTCCAGACAGAAGCGAAGGGTGCAGCAGAGGATTGTAGCCAGGACAAGCAGGGTCTGTAACCCCCTGTGATGGGACAAGTGCCCTGCCACATGCACCCACCCGAGACTTGTACCCAAAGGATGTGGACAAGTTGGAGAGAGCAAATGGCTGTGGGCTAGGAGCTCTGAGGAGAGGCTGAGGGAACTGGGTTTACTGACTTTAGAAAGAAGAAGACTGAGAAGGGATTTGATAGCAGCCTTTATCTACCTGCAGGGTGGTTTCAAGGAGCACAACACTGGGCTGTGCTCAGTGGCCACAGGGGACAGAACAAGGAGCAATGGGCTCAAGGTGCAGCAAGGGAGGGTTAAGAAAATCATGGCAGCCTGGTGAAGGTAACTGGGAGGAAACCATTGCTCTCTGCACCTTGAGTAAGGAACAGCAATTTTACCCCAGGTGGGATTTGAACCCACAATCCCTGGCTTAGAAAGCCAGTGCCTTATCCATTGGGCCACTGGGGCTCCTGGGGGGGGGGGGGCAGGGGGGGGGGCTCCTTCTCAAAGGACAGCAGTCCCTGCCTGCGCCCACGTGCTCTCAAAACAGCGGTGGACAATGAATGCTTTTCTTCCGGCGCTGCGTAAGGACGGCCATGTCCTGGGTGAGAGCACAGATCCCGCACGCCCAGCCTCCCGTGTCACACGGTGCTGGACCAGGGATGCTGACAGGCCGAGCACACGGGGTCAGACCCGGGTATTGTGCACGGTGCCTCTTCCACTTGCAGCCTCCAGTGCTTGGGGTCGAGGAAGCTGGGATTCAGAGGCTGTCTGCTCCAGAAGCAGCTCCTGGGCGGCACCACGCTGTCCTGGAGGGCGACGCGCTTCTCCTCCACCCCAGACGCCAGGTTCCCCTCCTCTCGCTGGCCCCCTGCTCCCGCTCGCCCACCTCTGCTGCTCACACGCTCCCTCTCTGCTCTCCTGCTCCTGCCACCTGGGGCCAAGCCGGCGGGTTGGCCAGCCGCTCCTCCACGCGGGTGCCCGGGTGCCCAGCAGGACGGTGCCGTCGTACGTCTGGTGCTGGTGGAGACGGCGCGGTCAGAGGGGCTGGTCATCGGGGCGCCAGTCCTCACGCTGCGTCCCCGGTGGCACCTGGGGCCTCTCCCCCACGCACAGCTGCTGGACCTGCAGAGCAAGGACACCGAGGACACTCCCACACGTGTCACTGTGGCGCTGCTGTTATTGCACCACGGTTTAGTACTTCCTCCTCCAAGTATTACATCCCGGCGCAGTAACAACAGCCCGTAGTACGCCGGTACGTGTGGCACACTGTTATTTGAGCGGAGCGCTATACCAGGGGAGCACGTCGCTGGGGTGACGTAGCTGCTGGTTATGTGTAGACACGTGCACGTGCTACATCACTAGTGTGTTGCTGCAGCAACCCAGCATGACACGTAGACATGCCCGGTAACGGGGCTGGAAGGGGTGCAGTGGAAAGGACTGTGTACGTGAAGGTCAGGGCGATTTGTGGGCAAAGGGGAAGGGGCCCTAGGGTCCCTGGCTGGGAAGGGTCAGGCCTCTCCTTGTGGGACTGTTACAGGGAAAGCAGAGGCCCGCTTCAAAGCTTGGACAGCTGGAGGAAGGGCATCCCTCGTTGCCTGGGGAGGCAGGGCGGAGGCTCTTTTTGAGAGACTGCAACCTCTCGGAGACAACGGGCACTATCCCCAGGGACCGGGCACCCCCCAGCCTTAGATCGGGGGTCGTGCGTGTCCAGGTGCCCAGGGACCGTGGTAAGTTAGCCAGGCAGCCCCATCATGCGTGCCCACTGCACAAGCCCCACTCCCTCCGTGGGGGCGGGGGGCCCGCTTGGCTCTTGTTGCAGGCAGCCTGCCTTCCTGACCCCTCCCCAGGCCAGGCCAGGGCTGCCCTGGGTAGCACCCGCCAGGGTTGCCCTGGACCAACTCCCTCCCTTCTCCTCTGCACGCCAAGCACTTTGCTCCCATGGGGGCAGGCTCACGCCGCCCGGGGTCGGAGGGACTAGGGCTCCCGCTCGTCCGGGACACCGAGCTGGTGATGGCCCCGACCTCTCCCCGGTATGTCTCATCAGAAAGGCGGGATGGGGCATCCCCCCGCTGTGCCCCGAGCGTGCCCTACTGAGACGTCCCAGGTCCTGCCACAATGAGCTGTCTGAGCGTGGCGAGGGGTGCCCACCCGCTATGCCCTGCTGCTGCTGACTGCAGCGATGCCCGCGCGCACGAGAGCCTGTTGCAGGGCTCTGCGCTCCCGCGGTGCCCCGGGCAGTCCCACACTCCCGCGCCGTGTGCATCGCTGCTGGAGGGCCACGTCTGCCGG
>NW_028325133.1:0-6131 GCF_052110815.1 Crocodylus siamensis | reverse complement strand
CTCCGCCCTTGCGCTGATGGTGGCTCTGGGTGAGTCGCCGCGCGCATGTTTCAGCCTCTCCGACTCTCCCCACGAAAGCCAACACCCCCTCCCCCCTCGTCGCCAGCTATGCGGGAGCACACCCGCTCCTGTCCACTGACTCCTACTCCGGGCACGTCGGTCTGTCTGTCTGCCTAGCGCGCCCCCCCGCCCTGTTCCCATTGTCTCTCCCTGGCTCCTGTCATCCCGGTTAGCCTTGGGTTTGTGCATGGGGAGGGGAGGTATTCAGGACATTTCGGGGACTCTAGCGCAATCACTCCATCCTCCCCCTCGTTTCCTTTTCCAGGTGCCCTGGGAACAGCTCAGATCCTGCAGCCGCCCTCGGCAGAGGCGCTGGAGGGAGCTCCGCTCAAGCTCACCTGTGACCACTCCTCAATTACCACGAACGATTACATCCACTGGTACCGGCAGTTCCCCAATCGCGGACCCCAATTCATTGTGTCCGGATTGAAGGACATGGTCCAAGTCTCCTACCCGGCGGGGGCTCTGCACATCTCGGCCGACAGAAAATCCAGCGCTCTGGCGCTCCGCGCAGCCGGGCGGGGGGACGCGGGCGTGTACTACTGCGCCGTGGGGGACACGGTGCGACAGGCGGGGGCTGCCCCGCACAAGAACCCGGCGCGGCAGGGCGGAGCGTCCTCGGCGGGGCGGGGCGGGGGGGAGGACAAGGGGTGGGTTTTTTTTTTCCTCGGGAAATAAAATTGAACTCGGGAAGAAAACGGTTTATAAAGGCCATCTCCCCCGGGAGGCAGTGCGTGGCGGGCGAGTGCAAAGAGCGGGGTTGATATTTGTTGGGGTGGGGGGAGATTTTAAGGGGACTAAACCAAACCTCAGTCAGAGGCAGCAGAGGGTACTGTTAAATGGGAAAAGCTGAAAATAAAACAGGTAGGTCCTTCCCAGAACAGCTGCAGAGAGAGTTACAACTTTATCATGAGCATTGGGTCCATCGAAAAGAAGCGGACAGGAAGAAACCACAGAGAGGGAAGCGAGAATACAAGGAGTGGAGGAGATAAGGGGATGTTAATGATCGAGAGATGCGGCTACTCTTCTTACCCAGACAACCCACCATTAATCCGGGCCATCAGGTGGCCGTGGAGGTGGTAATAAGAGTGCCCTGTAGTCCAGAACCCTGCCTATCCGGCTGTCCTTTTTCTCTCCCGAACAACTCCACAAATCCCTGCAGGCAGACACAAGCACACAGTGAACAGAGTACCACTGAATCAGGCTGGGGGTCCAGCTGACAACCTCATGGGCCAGCATTCAATCCATTAGGGCACCAAACTGGATCAATCAGCCTATAGAAGCTGATCCCCTTATGTGTCTCAAACTCAGCACGTCCCAATCTTTTGCCCTAACTGTCCTAGTAGTGGTAGCCTCTTGATGAGCAGACCCCACAATACTTGTGAGCTTTACAGGGATCTTTGGCTTAGGTGAAAGGAGCGGTGCTGCACAGCAAGTGGGGAACGGGAAGTAGAGAAGGAAAAATTCACTCGGTTACCACCAGTTTGACTAGAAAAGTTATTTATTGCTAAGTATATGAAATGTCTGCTAGTACTAGTAATAACTGCCATGCAATGAAAAACAAACAAAAACAATACAATATCACCCTAGTTAAACTGAGTATCTGTGAAAGCCTAACAAGCTTACCTAATAACATTCATGTTCAGAAAGCTATGCCTAGAGAGAAAAAGAGGAAGAGAGAAAGAGCAGGAGCTGTGATCTCACTATTAAGGTACTCGGGTGTTTTGCTGACAGGTGAAGTTCCTAGCATGATTCTTGGATTCTTGAAGGTTAAACAGGCAAAAAAGAGACAATCTGTTTATTCCAGGTTCTCAGAACAACAGCAGATGGTGTCCAAGATATTTCTTCCACTTGAAGCACACTGTTTGCTGCTTTATAGCTTTCTTATACCCTTAGTTCAGCCTCTTCAAAGCATTCCTCTAATTCTGTAAATCGAGAGGGTCCCATGCTAATTGACAGGGAAAATCCTGTTATATAAACAGTTTCAGTTTATATGGCTTATCTTTTTCAGTGACAAGGGGTTATCTGGTTCAGAAGTCTCAAGAAACTGATTAACAACCAGGAAAAACAAGGTTTTAAGGAATAACCAGACACCTTGGAGCTGTCTTGAAATTATTATGGGTATAGAAGATAAACTGGAAGGGATACCACATTATTTCTTTTCAGATGGCCTAGCTTTGCTTGTATTGTGAAGTCAGCATCAGTGTTTTGTGTTTTACCTGTTGTGAATAAGCCTCAGCTTAGCATGACTTCCAGATCTTGATGTAGTCTTTAAACATACTTAAGGATTCCTTGGAGTGTTCATTAGCTTTATGCGGAGGACTTCCACCAGTCATCCCGGGAAAAGAATGACAGCATTTGTGGCCAGGGCTTCAATGGCTTGGACATTGTGATGAACCCTTAACCATTGTTCAAATGTCTCCCATAGCCCCTCTGACTCAGTCTCTTGCCTCAGCATTCCCTAACCTGGCAACCAAGTTTTAGTCAATCAAGTTTATATAGGCTTCCCATACTAGGACTCCCACCCAGATGCCTATTCAACTTTTCTTCTGCCTAGTTCTGGTTAGGTGAGGTTTGGGGGGGGGGGGTGGTGGGGGGGAGTGATTTGTAACTCCAGCAAGCAGGGTGCCAGGGTTCCCTCGAGAACAGGGAGCTGACAGGTAACAGTTCTTCCTGGCTTCTAATTGCTCCACCTTCTGCCTCTACTAGGTGGCGCTCCCGACTTCCCCACTTCACACTTCGCAGTTACTGTTTTTGCTTTTACTCAGTTCTTACAGTTACTGCTTTTGGTTTTACACAGTGTTACTGCTTTTGGTCTGGAAACAGACGGAGGGGGAGGGGAGGGGGGAGACCTCTCCTTCTGCCAGTGCTTTCCAACCGCATTTGAAGCGCAGGAAATTAACCTCCTCATGATCGATTGATAACATCATGTTGTGATCTAGACTAACTAGGTTGCGAGAGGGGCCCTGCCTGACCCAGGGACTTCGGATGAAGAAAGCAGAGGCGACTGCTCAGGAGCAAACGTTGCCAGTTCGCCCGAGGTGGAAGTGTGGATGCCTGCTTCCTCCGGAGGGTTTATTAAAGAACCTGGGCCGATCTTTAACAGTTGGGCAAAGAGCCCGGGGTTTTTATCTTTGCTTGTAAAACTAAGATCCGACTCCGTTCTGCTTAAGCAGCGGAGATCTTTGATTCTGAGACTTTCATAACTCTTCTCTATGAGACAGGGCGTAGGATGGTGGGTAGTACTCATAGGGCAAACTGGAATGCCTGTTCCCCGGGGACAACTAGCAGCGGCACATAGTTGTGCTTCTGAGAGCTGCTGGGGCGGGGGGAAGGGGAGGGGACACCCCTGCACATGCGCTCTGGCGCGCTGCAAGTTGCCCCCCGGTGGGATAGGGGAAGTTGGAGCCAGCGCCCGGGCTGGCCCCAGCAGATTTACCTGGGGTCCCGGGGACCTCCCTGGGCTCCAGCAGCAGAGTATGGACTCCTTACTGGTCGTGTCCACAGGAGCCTGGATACTTGGTTCGCCGGGGACAACCAGCAGCTGCACACCCTGTACCACTGCTAGTTGTGCCGGGGGAATGCCTGTGGAGAAGCTCGAGAGAGGATGTGAAGAAGATCCAGAGAGTCCAAAGGTCTCTTGCAGCCCCTAACATCTATGAATCCATGAAAAGCCGTGTGGGGCAGGATCTTCTAAAAGGACTGCAGAAATAACCATAGACCTCCACTGGCAGATGAACCACTGAATAGGTGAAAAAAATACCCGAGAAGAAAGGATCGTTCACTAGGAAACATAAATGATTTCATGGCCCAAACTGGCAACCCGACAGTTTTCAGAGTACAAGACGTATCTTTATGCCTCCACCCTGAGAGGGACAAACGCATGACACCAGGTGGTACAGAATGTCCTCCCCTCTCAGACCGTCCTCGCCATAACCTTACGCATTTCAGTCTTGAAGAAATTCCGTTTCTGGGCTATAAAAGTGAATTTGAGGAGCACCCAGCCGCCCCACACCGACACAACAACCTGTCGCTCTGGTCTCTAAACTGGCGTTGGAAAAGTCTGTATAAAGCCTGACATGTCTGTCAACCCAGCTAGCGAACATTAATTACTGTCAGGACTACTACAAATAGTATAAACTGACCAGCTCTTCCTTAGGAAGATAGGGAGGAGCACTAGTTTAAGATGTGGTGAATCGGCCGTTCCCCCGAAAAAAAACTTTAATGCGAAGTACTCCTCCGATTTCTTTCGTTTCCATGTATGTAAGGTCTTCCGGATGTTAATACTTAGACGGGACCAAAATACCTCCGTTAGTCCCGTGTCAAGATGCTTGTTCAGACCTATTCCTTTTGTTTCCCACGCTGCGCTATCTCCTGGGGGGGGGGGGGGGGGAGCGGGGGCGCTCCAGAACAACCTCTAACCACTCATTAAGTCACACCCGCTCAGCTTTACACGCCAATGTCACTAATATTGAGGACTAGAGGAAAGCGGATCATGCGAGTCCCCGATCACATAGCCGGAGTGAAGAGAAGAGAAGAGAAGGTCACAACGAAATCCTCTGCCAGGCTCACACCTCGAGGCCTCAAGGAAGCGACCAAGGAGAAAGCTCAGCAAGCAAGGAATTCCTTCAAGGGAAAACTTGAGTCGAGAGACTTGGGGGAGCCGTGGACACCACAGTGTTTATACAGTGCTGTCTGGCTGGGCTGTCTCGCTTTGCTTGCTGAGCCTGCTCTCAGGTGAGGGCTGCTCCTACGGGGTCCTTTATAGAGTAACCCGGGCAGGATCCCAGCTTTCCACCAAGAGTCCTGCTGCTTCCCGGCTGGGTTTTCCTTCGGAGCCTGCAAGCAGGGGCCGCTTCGCTCAGGCAATAGAGGCATGTTTCATCCTCAGCATTTCCGCATGGAAACGGACTCCTTCCTCTGTCCGCACATCCGGTTGGTCGCTACTGGATTTGTCTGCCCGCTTTCTGTCCGACCAGCACCGGTACCCTCCTCTCTGCGCTCCTTCCCCAGCTGTTTCGGTGTCCGTGCTGCCTTCTCTCCCTCCGTCATTGTCCCCATTTCCCCGAGTACTACTAGTCCATAAACCGACATTTCAGCGCTTCCCGGGTCCTCGAACCGGGCACTCACGTCTCTCTGGTGTTCATGCTTGTTTGGCAGCGGCCGCGCTGGGCGATTGCATCCAACCCGAAGAATTTTAGGTGTCGGCAAGACAAGGAGTGGCGGTGGCACTGCGCTGCTCCCACAGCACCACCGGCACCTCTGGTTACTATCTGTACTGGCACCGCCGGCGTCGGGCCGAGCCCCGCACTTCATTCTGCCCAGGGGGACGAAGGAGCGCGGTGAGTCCAGCGACACTGCGGGCCTGGCCCGGGAGCGGGTTTCTTCCCAACCTGATGACAACTCCACAGTCTTGACCATCACGGCCCTGCAGCAGACACACACTGCGGTGTATCACCGCGCCCTGCAGCACACACAGCCAGATGGTCACACAGGAAACCTGGGCAAAACCCCTCCCTGCCTGCTCACGGGAGTCTGGCGCTCACAGCGGTCCACGTTTCTTTTAGTGCTATAACGGCACCAGGCCCAGGACAACACAGACAAGAGCCGCACGAGCAGACCTTCCGCGTCGCGGACTCCTTCCTGAGCGGGACGTGGGACAGCGGCAGGCTCCCGCGGGGGCGCGCCCAGCCCCTGCCACAGCCCCGCTGCCGGCTCAAGGAGGGCGGGAGGCTGCTTCCAACGCCCGTAGCACGAGCCCTCAAGAAGCGGCCTTCCCAAGCTGTCACCGTGGGAGCTCTTCTGCATGGGGAGAGGCAGTAGAAGACCCGCTCTCTCCCTCGGTCTTTTCAACCAAAGACGTGGCATCCCAGCCCGTTAGCGACACCCGCGGGCATCCTCTCACTTGGAAACAGGATTGGCTTTCTGGAGACAGAGGCAGAGCAGGAGGAGTTTCCTGCGGAATGGGCCAGTCTGATGTCCACCCCCTCCCGCCCCACAACTGCCTGAACATCGGGAGAAACCCTTGGTTGAACCCGCCTTTCCGTGTAGACCCAACGCTACAGGCGACT
>NW_028325132.1:0-6136 GCF_052110815.1 Crocodylus siamensis | reverse complement strand
TTGTAAACCACTCCTCACCAAGGTGGGGGACCATTTGCTCGAGCACTCCTTTGTGTATTCTCCAAGTTGCCCGGTTGCACTCCTTGGGCGGGACTTACTCACAAAATTGCAAGCTGAGATCTTTTTCAGAGACGATCAGATGGTGGTCCAACTACCTGTCAAGCAGAGCTCGAACTATCAGATGGCTCTCCTGGAGGACCGATGCCCTGCAGTAAGTCCAGAAGATCACATGACGGGAGTAGACCCCTCGGTATGGGCTGATGGAACCCCTGCGCGAGCTAAGTTTGTCTCCCCGGTAAGGATCGTACTCAAGGATGGGGAGGGGCCCGTTCGGGTAAAGCAGTACCCACTCAGCCGAGCGGCCAGAGCTGGACTCAAGCCGTTAATAGAGAAATACAAGAGGTACGGATGGCTAGTGGAAGGGTCCTCACCCTATAACACCCCCATCCTTGGAGTGCCAAAGGCAGATGGGGTCTCATACAGACTGGTCCAAGACCTACGAGCTGTAAATAAGAAGGTCCTTTCAGATCATCCTGTAGTCCCGAACCCTCACACGATCTTGACACAAGTACCGGGGGAAGCTAAGATATTTTCAGTGCTAGATTTGAAAGATGCTTTCTTCTCTATTCCCCTTCACCGAGGGAGTCAAAAATTGTTTGCTTTTGAATGGGAGGATCCAGATACTTTCCATAAAGCCCAACTCATGTGGACAGTTCTTCCACAAGGATTTATAGCAGCCCCCCATATTTTCGGACTTGCCCTTCAGAAGGACTTGGGGGGAATGGAAGGGATCACACCCCGCAGTGACTCTCCTCCAGTATGTGGATGACCTGCTAGTTGCAAGCCCAAACTTGCAGCTCTGCGAGGAAGCCACCAGGTCACTCCTAAACACTCTGGGGAAAAAAGGATATAAAGTCTCTACAGAGAAAGCCCAAATATGTCAGCCTGAAGTCACATTTTTGGGATATAAGCTCTCAAAAGGAGTCAGAGCCCTGAGTGCGGATCGCATACAGGCGATTCAAGGTCTAACCCCACCTAAGTCACCCAAGGAGCTGCGGGCATTCCTAGGGCTAACTGGGTTCTGTCGACTATGGATACCAGATTACGGTGGGAAGGCTAGACCACTGTACGAATCCCTGACTAAGGAGAGTCTCACTAAATGGAAATGGAATAAAGAAATGCAGCATGCTTTTGATCTGCTGAAGGCAGCATTAACCCAGCCCCCTGCCTTAGCCATCCCAAACAGTAAAAAGCCATATCGACTGTATGTTCATGAGAATCGAGGGGTTGCATCAGGGGTGCTGACACAGCCATCGGGCCCGACCTGGAGACCCGTGGGATATTATTCAAAGGTTCTAGATCCAGTTGCACTTGGGTGGCCAGCCTGTCTTTGGGCTGTGGCAGCCACAGCAGTGGTTGTTGAAGAGGCCCAGAAGATAGTCATGGGTGCGGATATGGAAATACTCACTCCTCATGGAGTTCCCCAGATCCTAGGGACTGAGGGAGGGAAATTTTTTAACCCCTCCAGACAATCACGGTATGAGATATTTTTGCTCTCTAATCCAGGACTTACTTTCAGACATACTACAGCCTTAAACCCTGCAACCTTGCTGCTGGAGCCAGGGCAACCGACGCATGACTGCCTTGAGGTCCTGAATCAGACCACGCAGGTGCGACCTGATCTTGCTGAGGACCCAATTGAGGACCCAGATGTTGAATACTTCGTAGACGGCTCCAGCTCTGTCATCGATGGAAAAAGACGAACACGATGTGCAGTGGTAACCTTGGATAAGGTAGTATGGAGGGAGTCATTGCCAAGCTCATGGTCGGCACAGGCCGCAGAACTCACTGCGCTCACCCGAGCATTACAGCTGGGGACAGGCCAGCGGGTTAATATATACACTGACTCTCGCTATGCTTTTTCTACAGTCCATGCACACGGACTATTGTGGAAAGAAAGGGGTTTTATTACGGCCTCTGGGAATAAAATTGCTAATGGCCCCCAGATTATCAAGCTACTAGAGGCACTCCACCAGCCTAAAGAGGTAGCAGTCATTCATGTGCGGGCCCATGGGAAGGCTGCTGAGAAAAAGCATAAGCTTGGAAATGCAAAGGCTGATGCAGCAGCAAAGGAAGCTGCATTTATTGGGGGAGAAGCGGAAGAGGTATCCAAGCAGGCCATGTCCCATGCCATATGGCCATACGTTCAGGATTTAGTCACACAGTATTCCCCTGAAGAAGATAAATTTGCACAGAAAGGTTGTGCAGAAAAGAACTCCCAGGGGTGGTGGATAGTACCAGGAGGGAAAGTCATGATACCCAGGCCATTACTTCGGGAGGTGCTGCAACAGCTCCATGCAAGAACCCATATGGGAGGTTTGGCCATGGGTGATCTAATGATCCGCCAAGCAGTAGCCCCAGGGCTATATGTAGAAGCTCACCGCATTGCTACCAAGTGCATTACATGCCAGAAAGTAAACCCTCGAAGGAAACCCCCTGTGCCAATGGGAGGTAGACCCTGGGCAGCGTACCCTGGACAGGCATGGCAGATTGATTTTGACGAGCTCCCACAGTCCGGACATCACAGGTTTTCACTTGTCATGGTAGACCAGCTCTCTGGTTGGGTCGAGGCTTGGCCCACGAGGACTGCCACTGCAGCTACAGTAGTGAAGTATTTGTTACAGGAGATCATTCCCCGGTATTCCCTGCCTGAGTCCATCGAGTCGGATCAAGGACAACACTTTGTGGGAAAAGTGGTTCAAGAAGTCGCACAAGCTCTCAAGGTTACTTGGAAACTACACACACCATGGAGACCACAGAGTTCAGGACAAGTGGAACGCATGAATAGAACTTTAAAGACTTTGGTCACCAAAATCTGTATTGAAAACACGCCTTAAGTGGCCTCAAGCAGTGCCGCTAGCTCTTACTTGCATTCGAAACACTCCCCGACGGGGCCTCAAATTGACCCCATATGAAATTATGTTTGGCAAGCCGCCTCGAGTCTTACCTCCTGGGATGCGAGAGAATGTAACTTTTGAATTAGGTAATAGTGAGCTTCATACGTATGTTATTGCCTTGCAGTCTGTCTTGTTTTCTCTTCACAGGTATGCAGCCTCCTTTCAGCGCCTGCCTTTAGACGTACCGGTACATGACTTCTCCCCGGGAGACTGGGTCTTGGTGCAGCGGTGGAAAAAGGAGCCTTTGACTGAGAGGTGGAGTGGCCCTTTCCAGGTACTTCTAACGAACCACACCGCTGTTAAGATTACTGGCCATGACCGTTGGATACACCATACCCGTGTGAAACGACATCCACAAGCGTCAGAGGACACCAACTCCCAAGACGAACTCACTCTGGAAGCTGAGTCGTCTTCGGAACAAGAAGCCAGCAAGTGGAGCTGTGAACCTACTGGTGATCTCCAAGTGCGCCTGAGACGGCTTAATCAAACCTCAGAAAATTAGACAAGAAAGTAAAAGGGAAAATATGGTGGGAATCTTAATGTGCCTTGTTGTTATCTGCATAATGAAAGGAGCAGAATTGAGCAGCCTTAACCGCTGGCTCACACCCTCGCTTTCCCAAATTGCTCCCCCAGGGACAAATTTGTATGTTGATATGATGGAAAGAATTGCAGGTACTTTTAATCTTACCAACTGCTGGGCCTGTGGGGGGCTCCAAGAGGCCAGAGAACAGTGGCCTTGGAGGGCTTTTCCTTTGGCCCCAAAATGGTTGGTCAGTGACAAGGCGGATGTTAAGAGTACTGGTCAAGAATGGGATGAAAACCACAGCTGGGATCTTTCCCAAGTGGCATTAGGAGAGTACTGTATTAGCAGTAATGGTACAGGGAGAAGTTTGGGACATAGTCAGTGTACATGGACATTGAAATGGGCCCAAATATGCACCAAGTATGCTGATCAATGGAATTCTGCTGTTAGCATCCCAATCTCCCCGCAGATGCAACAGACCAAAAAGACAAGAATAGTGCCTTTCGATTCTAACCCTACCAGATGTCAGGCATATGAAAAGACCCAAGGTGAACGATTTACCTATGTCTATAGTTGGAAATGGGTACACCCGAATGGCACGGTGGCAAAGTTTAATACGTATTGGAGTGCCTTAAATGACACAAATGAAATAACCAAGTGCGAGTATAGGGATAAAGATGGCGTATGGAAATGTCAGTTTAAACGGAGTAACTATTACACTGACCCTTTAGGGCAGACGGGCAACAAATACTATCCCCTTCTTTTCCACAGCCGTGACCCCCTAGCCTTGGGAGGGGAAAACAGGGCCCTGAAAGGACATTATTGGATTTGTGGAAGGAAAGCCTATACGGTACTACCACGAGGGTGGACAGGAACCTGCTATGTTGGAGTAATTGTACCATCTTTCTTTTTGTTACCATCTGAGGTCGGAAATAACCTGGGAGTCTCTTTGTATGATGATTGGAAAAGGGCCAAGAGAAGTATTGATGTAAGTTTGACACAGGGTGGCTCCCAAAAGTGGAAGGAGGATGAGTGGCCTCCTCAGAGGATTATTGAGTATTATGGACCAGCTACATGGGCTAATGATGGAAGTTGGGGTTACCGGACACCGATTTATATGCTAAATAGAATCATCCGGTTGCAGGCCGTCTTGGAAGTAATTACTAACCAGACTGCCACTGCTCTCGAGTTGCTGGCTCGACAAAGTTCCCAGATGAGGGAAGCCATATACCAAAATCGAATGGCTCTAGACTATTTTCTCGCAGAGGATGGCGGAGTCTGTGGAAAGTTCAACCTTTCTAATTGTTGCCTCCAAATAGACGACAACGAAAAAGCAGTCTTAGAGATTGCCAAAGAGATTAGGAAAATAGCCCATGTACCAATACAAACGTGGGAACCCACGTGGAGTAAAGACTGGTGGTTTCAATTATTTGGAGGACCCTGGTGGAAAAAAGTAGGATTTGTGCTTTTGTGTGCTCTGACTGGTTTGATTTTTATCCCTTGCCTTATTCCTTGTCTCACTAGATTGATAACCACTACAGTAGAAGGAATGCAGGTCGCAGCAGTTCCTTTGAAAGCACAGACTGTAGCAAAAGTCATGGTCCTCAGAAAAATTCCTCGTAATTATCTTGATATGCCCAAATGAAGTAAAGATCAGAAAGCATCTCGAGGGGGGAGATTGTTAGAAATATTATTAAAAATGCATTATCAATAGCAGATTTAGAAAAAAAACACAGCTGCTAGCCTTCCTTGTCTCCTAATGGGAGAGGGGGAGGGGGGGTTGGAAACTGAGGGGAAAACTACCAAAGGCCCTTTGTATTAAGTATCACTCCCTCTTTGTTTTGCAAAGTTACTATCTCTTTGTTACAGTAAAGCATATACTCCTCAGCTTTTCTCATGCAGATAAAAGTAGATTACAGTTCTAACCTTGAGGCAAGAAAAATTTCAGACTCTTATAATCTCAGAAATGGTCTGCCCATGCGGAATAACCTAATACATATTAAGCCTATCCGCCCCGCATACTTAAGTAGTTAATTATAATGCACATGGGACGTATGAAGCGACATGTTTACAAATATGTTTGTATGAACCAGAAATGAGTTGTAAAAGTTCCTCCTTCTGCACACGTGGTCAGGAGAGAGGGGATAAAGCCAGCTGGGCAGTTTCCCTCGGGGGCAGCAGAGTGTTAGATCTTTTGTCTCTCTCTCTGACCCTATTTGCAAATATATACCTTTTGTGTTGCTAATAGAGTGTGTCTGTAGCTAGAGTTTTTTTTTCCTCCTCCCGAGAAACGAACCACGATTTTTATATCACTGCCCTGAGCAGGAGATAGACGAACTGACCTCCCGAGTCCCTTTTAGCCTCTTTTTCCTACAAGTCTGTGACTAGCTCCAAGTTCGCAGCTGCCCTGTGCATGCATCGGTGCGTTGACTCTGAATCCTAACGAGGGCGGCTCATATCAACGTGGGTAACTGGTTGACCCTTGATCTTCCTAGCAGACGTGTCAAACCAGCCGGCTTCTCCCACAGTCCGGAGTTGGCTTTTCCAGGCCTCCCAGGGGTTTCACTCCGGCGCTCTCCCAGACATGTGTGCAATGCAGCTGTGTCCTCAGTGCACAATTTGGCAGCTGTTTTTAAATCAGTAATTAAGGGAAACT
>NW_028325131.1:0-6163 GCF_052110815.1 Crocodylus siamensis | reverse complement strand
GCTTACGTGGATTTGACCTGGTGGCTAAAAGGCCCCTTTCTCTTACCTTTGATTCACCTGGTGGCTGCAAGGCCCCATTCACTTGCATTGGGTTTGACCTGGTGTCTGCAAGGCCCCATAGGCTTGCCTGGGCTTGACCCGGTGTATGCAAGTCCCCATTGACTTATATTGCGTTGAACTGATTTCTGCAAAGCCCCATTCGTTTACATGGGGTTGACCTTGTGGCTGCAAGGCCCCATACACTTGCACCGGGTTGACCTGGTGGCTGCAAGGCCCCATTCAGGTGCCTGGGGTTGACCTTGCGGCTACAAGCCCCATTCACTTTCCTGGGGTTGACGTGGGCTCCAAAATTCCCCTTAGGCAAGCCTAGGGTTGACCTGGTGGCTGCAAGGCCCCATTCGCTTGGCTAGGGTGGACCTGGTGGCTGCAAGGCCCAATTCACTTACCTGGCATTCACCTGGTCGCTGCAGGACCCCATAGGCTTGCAGGGGGTTGATGTGGTGGCTTCAAGGCCCATTGGCTTGCATTGGGTTGACCAGGTGGCTGCAAGCCCCATTCCCTTACCTGGGGTTCACCTCGTGGCTGCAGGTCCCCTTAAGCTTTCAGGGGTTTATCCTGGTAGATGCAAGGCCCGATTCGCTTACGTGGGGTGGACCTGGTGGCTGCAAGCCCCCATTCGCTTTCCTGGGGTTAACCTGGTGGCTCCAAGACCCCATTCCCTTGCAGAGGTTGGCCTGTTCGCTGCAAGGCCCCATTCGCTTGCATTGGGTTTACCTGGTGCCTGCAAGGCACCATTAGCTTACCTAGGTTTTACCTGCTTGCTGCAAGGCCCCATTCGCTTGGATTCGGTTGACCTGGTGCCTGGAAGGCCCCATTCGCTTGCATTTGGTGGACGTGGTGTCCGCAAGGCCCCATTTGCTTCCCTGGGGTTGTCCTGGTGTCTGCAAGCCCCATAGGCTGACCTGGGGTTGACCTGGTGGATAGAAGCCCGCATTGACTTCTATTGCATTGAACTGGTTTCTGCAAGTCCCCATTCGCTTCCCTGGGGTTTGACCTGGTGGCCTGCAAGGCCCCATTCTCTTGCCTGGGGTTGACCTGGTGGCTGCAAGGCCCGCATTCCGCTAGCATGGGGTTGACCTGGTGCCTGCAAGGCCCCATTCACTTGCCTTAGGTTGACCTGGTGGCTGGAAGGCCCCGTAGGCTTGCCTGAGTTACACCTGGTGGCTGCAAGTTCGGATTCGCTTGCAGGGGGTTGTCCTGGTCGCTCCAAGGCCCCTTTTGCTTACCTGGGGTTGACCTGGTGGCAGGAAGGCCCCATTTGCTTGCCCGGGATTGACATGGTGGCTGCAAGGCCCCATTCGCTTACCTGGGGTTGACCTGGTGGCTGGAAGGCCCCATTCGCTTGCATTTGCTTAACCTGGTGTCTGCAAAGCCCCATTCACTTACCTGGGTTTGACCTGGTGGCTGCAAGGCCCCATTTACTTGAATGGGATTGACCTGGTCGCTGCAAGGCCCTATTCGCTTGCATTGAGTAGACCTGGTGGCTGCAAGGCCCCTTTCGCTTACCTGGGGCTGACCTGGTGGCTGCAAGGCCCCATTCAGTTGCCTGGGGTTTTACCTGGTGGCTGCAAGGCCCTATTCGCTTGCATTCGGTTCACCTGCTTGCTGCAAGGCCCCCCTTCACTTACCTGGGGTTCACCTGCTGGCTTCGGGGACGCATAGCCTTGCAGGGGGGTTGACCACGTGGCTGCAAGGTCCCTTTCGCTCTACCTGGGGTGGACCTGGTGGCTGCAAGGCCCCTTTCGCTTGGCTGGGGTAGACCTGGTGGCTGCAAGGCCCCATTGACTTACCTGGGCGTTCACCTGGTCACTGCAGGACCCCATAGGCTCGCAGGAGGTTGACCTGGTGGCTGCAAGGCCCCATTCGATTCCTTGGGGTTGACCTGGTGGCTGCAAGGCAAAATTCGCTTGCAGGGGGTTGACCTGGTGGCTGCAAGGCCCCATTCATTTACCTGGGGTTCACCTGGTGGCTGGAACCCCCATTCGCTTGCCTGGGGTTGACCTGGTGGATGCAAGGCCCCATTCGCTTAAATGGGTTTGACCTGGTAGGTGCAAGGCCCCATTCGATTCCTTGGGGTGACCCAGTGGCTGAAGGGCTTCATAGGCTTCCAGGGGGAAGAGCTGGTGGCTGCAACGCCCCTTTTGCTTACCTGATGTTGACCTGGGCTCCAAAAGTCCCCTTGGCACCTCTCGGGTTGACCTGGGGCCCTAACTTGCTGCAGCCTGGGCTTTCACTCCCAAAGAACCACCGGACGCAGGACCCACACAAACTCCCAGGTGTTTAAGCCTCCATCAAGTGCACCCCAGCAGAGCTTAGGCCTCCATGAGAGAACCCTGCACCTGGGCCAGGCCCCATTATCTTGACTGGGGTTGACCTGGTGACTGCAAGGACCCAGTCACTTCCTTTGGGTTGACCTGGTGGCTGCAAGGCCCATTTCACTTGCACTCGGTTCACCTAGTGTCTGCAAGGTCCCATAGGCTTGCCTGGGGTTGACCTCATGGCTGTAAGGCCCCATTCGCTTCCATGGGGTTGACCTGGTGGCCGCAAGGCCCCATTAACTTACCTGGGGTTAAACCAGTGGCTGCAGGGTCCCATAATGTTACCCGGGGTTGACATGGTGGCTTCAAGGCCCCCATTCACTTACCTAGGGTTGACCTGGTGGCTGCAAGGGCCCAATTGGCTTTCCTGAGATTGATGTGGGCTCCAAAAGTCCCCCTAAGCGTGCCTGGGGTTCACGTGGTGGCTGCAGGGACCCATAGGCCAGCAGGGGGTTGACCTGGTGGCTGCAAGGCCGCAATCGCTTGCCCGGAGTTGACCCTGGTGGCTGCAAGGCCCCATTCGCTTACCTAGGTTTGACCTGGTAGCTGCAAGGCTCCATTCAGTTGCCTGGGGTTGACCTGGTGGCTGCAAGGCCCCATTCGCTTACCTGGGGTTGACCTGGTGGCTGCAAGGCCCCATTTGCTTGCAGGGGGTTGAGCTCATGGCTGTAAGGTCACATTCGCTTCCCTTGGGTTGACCTGGTTTCTGCCAGACCCCATCCGCTTACCTGGGTATAACCTACTGGCTGCAAGGCCCCATTCACTTACCTGGGGTTGACCTCATGGCAGCAAGGCCCCTTTACCTTGCATTGGGTTGACCTGGTGTCTGCAAGGCCTCATTTTTTTACCTGTGATTGAACTGGTGGCTGCAGGGCCCCATAGGTTTGCAGGGGGTTATCCTGGTGGCTGCAAGGCCCCATTCGCTTCCCTGGTGTTGACCTGGTGGCTTGAAGGCCCCATTGACTTGTAGGGGTTGACCTGGTGGTTGCACTGCCCCATTCGCTTGCATTGGGGTTGACCTGGGTGGCTGCAAGGCCGTATTCGCTTGCAGGGGATTGAGCTGGTGGCTGCAAAGCCCCATTCGGTTACCTGGTGTTATCCTCGTGGCTGCAATGCCCCATTCACTTACCTGGGGTTCACCTGGTGGCTGCAGGGCACCATAGGCTTCCAGCGGGTTGACCTGCTGGCTGCAAGGCCCCATTCGCATACCTGGCTTTGACGTGGTCGATGCAAAGCCCCATTCGCATACCTGGGGTTGACCTGGTGCCTGGCAGGCCCCTCATCCGCTTACCTGGGTATAACATGCTGGCTGCAAGGCCCCATTCGCTTCAATTGGGTTGACCTTGTGGCTGCAACGCCACATTCGCTTGGATGAGGTTGACCTGGTGGCTGCAAGGCCCCATTGACTTGCATAGGGGTTGACATGGTGCCTGCAAGGCCACATTCACTTGCAGGGGTTGACCTGGTGGGTGAAAGACCGAATTCGCTTGCATTGGGTTGACCTGGTTTCTGCCAGGTCACCATTTCCTTACCTGGGGTTGACATGGTGGCTGCAAGGCCCCATTCGCTAGCATTGGGTTGACCTGGTTTCTGCCAGCCCCCATTTGCTTACCTGGGATTGAACTGCTGGCTGCAGGGCCCCATAGGTTTGCTGGGGGTTAACCTGGTGAATGCAAGGCCCCATTCGCATACCTGAGGTTGACCTGGTGGGCTGGCAGGCCCCATCCGCTTACCTGGGTTTAACCTGCTGGCTGCAAGGCCCCATTCGTTTCCAGGGGTTGCCCCCTTGGGTTAAGGCCCCATTCAGTTGCCTGGGGTTTGATCTGGTGGCTGGAAGGCCCTATTCTCTTGCATTGGGTTGACCTGGTGTCTGCAAGGCCCCATTCGCTTACCTGGAGTAGACCTTGTGGATGCAAGGCCCAATTCACTTATCTGGTGTTAACCTGGTGGCTGGAGGGGCCCATAGGCTTTTCAGGGGGTTGACTTGGTGGTTGCAAGGCCCCATTCGCTTATTTTGGTTTGGCCCTGGTGGCTGCAAGGACACATTCACTTGGTTGTGGTTCACCTGGTGGCTGCAACGCCCCATTCACTTGCACCGGGTTGCCCTGGTGTCTGCAAGGCCCCATTCGCTTACCTGGGGTAGACCTACATGGCTGCAAGTCCCCATTTGCTTGCCTCTGATGGACCTGGTGGCTGAAAGGCCCCATTCAATTGGATTGCATTGACCGGGTGTCTGCAAGGCCCCATTCAGTTGCCTTGGGTTGACCAGGTGTCTGTAAGGCCCCATTCACTTGCCTGGGGTTGACATGGAGGCTGCAAGGCCCCATTCGCTTGCACCGGGTTGACCTGTTGTCTGCAAGGCCCCATTCACTTGCCTGGGGTTGACCTGGTTGCTGCAAGGCCCCATTCAGTTGCCTGGGGGTGACCCGAAGATGCAGGGCCCCATTCGCTTGCACTGGATTGACTTGGTAGCTGCAAGGCCCCATTCACTTGCCTGGGTTTGACCTGGTGGCTAGGAAGGCCCCATTCACTTGCCTGGGGTTGACCTGGTGACTGCAAGGCCCCTTTCATTTCCATTGGGTTGACCTGGTGTCTGAAATGGCCCGTAGGCTTATCTGGGGTGTACCTGGTGGCTGCAAGGCCCCATTCTCTTGCCCTGGGTTTACCTCGTGTCTGCAAGGCCCCATTCGCTTACCTGGGGTTGACCTGGTTGCTGCAAGGCCCCTTACGCTTGCCCTGGGGTTAACCTGGTGGATGCAAGGCCCCATTCGCTTGCCTGGGGTTAACCTGGTGGCTGAAAGGCCAGATTCAGTTGGATTGCGTTTACCGGGTATCTGTAAGGCCCCATTCACTTGCCTGGGGTTGACATGGAGGCTGCAAGGGCCCATTCACATACCTGGGGCTGACCCAGTGGCTGTAGGGCCCCATAGGCTTGCCCGGGGTTCACATGCTGGCTGGAAGGCTCCATTCACTTACTAGGGTTGACCTGGTGGCTGCAAGCCCCCGTGGGCTTGCCTGGGGTTGACGTTTTGGCTGCAAGGCCCCATTTGCTTCCCTGGGCTTCACCTGGTTTCTCGAAGACCCATTCACTTGCCCGGGGTTGACCTGATGGCTGCAAGGCCACATTCTCTTTCCGGGGCTTGACATGGGCTCCAAAAGTCCCCTTAGGCATGCCTGGGGTTGACCTGGTGGCTGCAGGGCCCTATAGCCTGGCAGGGGTTTAACCTGGTGGCTCCAAGGCCACATTCGCTTTCCTGGGATTAACTTGGTGACTGGAAGGCCCTGTTCACTTCCCTGCGGTTGACATGGGGTCCAAAAGTCCCCTTAGGCATGCCTGGGTTTCACCTGGTGGCCGCAGGGCCCCAGAGGCTTGCAGGGGTTTGACCAGGTGGCTGCAAGCCCCATTTCCTTGGATTGGGTTCACCTGGTGGCTGCAAGGCATCATTAGCCTACCTGGGGTTGACCTGGTGGCTGGAACCCCATTCGCTTGCCTGGGGTTGACCTGGTGGCTGCAAGGCCCCATTTGCTTAAATGGGTTTGACCTGGTAGGTGTAAGGCCCCATTCGATTCCTTGGGGTTGACCTGGTGGCTGAAAGGACCCATTCACTTACCTGTGGTTCACATGGTGCCCGCAGGGCCCCATAGGCTTGCACGGGGTATACTTGGTGGCTGCAAGGCCCCATTCGCTTGCCTGGGGTTATCCTGGTGGCTGCAAGGCCCCTTCGCTTGCATTGGGTTGAGATGGTGTCTGCAAGGCCCCATTAGCTTACCTGGGGTTGACCTGG